>NW_027532594.1:1459166-1459468 GCF_008692635.1 Crocuta crocuta
GGGGTGGGGGAAAGAGTGGTGGTACGTTGTAATGTTTCAAGGACGGGTTACATTTTGTATTTTAAAGGAAGTAAGGCGTTGCTAGTAATATTTACCGTAGTATTCGATGAGGGCGGTAATATTGGCGTCAGCATCTAGTAATCAACAATCGTTTGAATCAATTTGAAAGGTAAAGGGTAAGCATTTTGAAACTGGGGCAGGGCCAGAGAGGGGATGGTAGGAGCCTAATCCGTTATTACATTTTCGTTTATTCGACTCTTCTATCCATTGGTAGTGGACTTTTTAAATGTCAGGATCCAGTC
>NW_027532594.1:1459538-1519258 GCF_008692635.1 Crocuta crocuta
CCACCGGCTGTGCTGGCGGCTCCTCTTCTCCTCCCCTGCCTGGCGCTCCCCTCCCCCTCCCTGCCCTACGTCGTCCTGCTCTTGGGGAACAATCGCCACTGATTGAGGTTCACTCTATGTTAGGCTGGAAAACTGGGCTGTTATTTAGGAAGTCATTAATCACATCTCCTCCCCCGGAAAGAGATGGCGGAGAAACCTGTGAAGTACAATTCCCCCTTCAAAATGTTCCGAAATGATAAACCTAAACATAATTTGAGTACGTGAAAGGGCTAGCGATTTTTCCAGTAGGGTATTATTTTAAATCTGAAAAAAATTCGGGGCACGATCATGTAAATGTGTGCTTTTGTCTTATTGTAGGTGTATGTTACTATTATCTAAAGTTTCATGGAGATATAATTAGGTTTAATTAGATCCTTTGGAAATTATACATTTTCCTCTAAGAATTGAATTAAATACGAATTTTTTTTTTCCCCCGAGCAGGTTTACTACTATGGAGCAGCTGACTTCTTAGGGGGGAAAAAAAAGCGTAACATTGGTTGCTTTATTTAAACGGCTTTTTCCCCCTAAATGAGATTATTTAGACAGGCTTGTGTGTAAGGCACGCGTGTGCACATATATGACCGTGCCGTTTTTCTAAATTGACGATTCACAAGGACCCTCCATTGTGTCTAAGTTAAAGCACGAAATCAGCATTCTGATTTATCGCAAAGAAGCGTCCCAAATTGTCTTTAAGATAACATGTTTGAGTTTTTCATGTTCATTCATAAATTATTTTGATGTCAGCATAGATGAAATGGCGATTGGTTATCTCTTCCTCTTGCCAGCCCCTTAAGGATCCGAGGTGAAATTAGTAGCAAGAAAGCATGTAATTGACAAAGTCACGTGGCTCAGGGGGCCAGAAACTGGAGAGAGAAGAGGAAAAAAAAATCAAAAGAGGGAAAGCACATTAGACCATGCGAGCTAAATTTGTGATCGCACAAAATCAAGATGTTAGATTGATGCAGAAGATCACTCCGTTCCAAAGGGAAAGTTTTCATCTCACGAGTTTGGAGCAGAGGGCCCGAGGGGCAACATGGCCGAAGGTTAATTTTCTTTTCTATTGTTTTACTGTGATTTTCTCTCTTCCTTTCTCTCCCCCCTCCCTCTCCCACCCTTCTTTGCCCGTCCCCCCTTCCCCTTTTACCCCAATACTGGGCATTACCCCCACTCCCTATCGCGCAGTGGGGCTTTCTGCAACCTATTGTTATAGATCTCCAAAAATGTTTTGTACCGCCCACACTGATTCACAACTTGAAAAGCTTTCAGGGGGCTATTGTTTGAATTGTTTGAGTGTGATTAAGTGCAGTTTCAGTTAGTGAGCCCGAGAAAACTTTTATACACCTGCCCCCTCCCCCACTCCACCCCAACTTTAATTGAAAGTTATTGGGGGGAGGGGAATGCACATTGAAAATAACCCTGGATTCACTGCCGCTGCATGTGTATTAACTAGCTCTAACCATCTTCACGATTTCTCTTCCCTCCTCGTGCCCGCCTGAGAGAATAGTTACGCTGGAAATTTCTTTTTGTAAATGGGATCAGTGTTAAATCAGCAATGTGCAAGTAAAGTATTGCATGTTGTACTCTAGTATGTGGCCGAAAAAAAAATGGAGTTAAATGAAAAAGTACACGTATGTACAGAAAAGTGGAAGTTGATGTGATCGATAGAATAGTGTGGCTCCCTCCTACCCCGCTTCCCCTTTTAACCCTTTCATTTTAAATATTTTCTGTAGAAGAAAAGAATCCACCATTTATTGGAGTTTCTTTCTGTTTCCTTCCCCCACCCCCCACCCCAAGCAGTTTTCTTCTCTTTCAATGAACAGTTTGGGAATACAGACTAACTGACTTCTTTTGTCCTGTTCTACTCAGGCGGGGCAGGCAAAGGTGGGGGAGAAGGGCCCGGAAAGCTGCCCGAGCCGGCAGAGGAGGAATCCCAAGTTTTGCACGGAACTGGCCACTGTAAGTGGTTCAATGTGCGAATGGGATTTGGATTCATCTCCATGATAAACCGAGAGGGAAGCCCCTTGGATATTCCAGTCGATGTGTTTGTGCACCAAGTAAGCCACACTTTTTCCCCCCTCTTCTTTTACCATGTGCAGAATTTAGTGAATAGTTTTGTCACTGGACATACACTGTAAGACAAAATTTTCCTTACGTTCAGGAGTTAATCCTGTATGGGTATGGTCCCCTTACTGGGTTCTTTTCCTAAACAGAAAATGAAATCTTTGAAATTTCACTGCTTGGCTGCTGGTTGACTTTATTAGCCAAGTTCTCCTCTTCATTCGACAGCGAAATTGCTATAGTGTAGCTTCCGGTGTTATTGGTTACAATATACTTTGTCGCCTATGCCTAGTGAATGAATGGGGAAATGAATGAAGAAACAGGGATCATTTAAGTTACAAAACAAGAACAACAACAACAAACGTTTGCTATTGTTGGACACCCTTTAGACACCTTAGTCACACCGGCTTCTTCTGTTCTTATATTTTTGTCATCTGGTAGTTGTTTTTAGATTTAAATAAAAATAATTTGATTTCAAAGTAAAATAAGATAGAAGACTATTGGTCTACCATGGATTTGATGAAATGCCCAAGAATAGGTTGTTTGTTAGCCGAACATTTTAGAAATGTGCTCCCTTTTAGGGCATAAGTCCAAGGATACTGTCTCTTTAAGAAACTGAACTCAAAAAAACATGTGGCCAGCTGTGGCTCTAGTCTGTGTGTCTAAAACGTGCTAGTCTGCCACTTTGAGTAAATTTCCACCATTGTTTATATTGTGTTGTAATTTTTTAAGATGCTTAAATACCCAACAGAATGTCATTGCTTACCATTTTTAAAATTTTACCCAGAAGCAAGTAAATTAATACCTCTTCCATTTTTACTTCACTCTATTGCTTAATTTCGTCGTAGTAAAAAAAAAAAAAATATATGGTTTGCAGGTTTGATTATCACATTAAAAGAAGTTAATTCTCTGTAATGAATTCTTGGGAGTAAAAGGATTTAAAACCCAAGAGGTTTGTTTTGGCTTGACATTTAAGTTTTAAAAACTGAATGAATGGCTATCAATAGTACTGTTGACTGACAGATACGTGCAGAAAAGACTTAGTATTCTTGCATGAAAATTCTATATTTTATTTGATATTGTGTTGCACCTTCTTGGTAATATTTACAAACTCCTTTACCCCCAAGGAATATCATTTTGAAATTAAGTATATAAACAATAGACACATATGAAACCATTCTGTTTTGATTTGTTGTCCTGTAGTGGTTGGTAGCTTCCTGACCTTGCTGTGTGGTGTATGTTTTCCTTTCCTAAAGGCCTGGCCATCATTATTGGCTGTTTACATGTGGAAGGATCAGCATAATCTGTGAATTGAAACAGGGTTTAAATACTTAAATAGAAGTCTATAGACAGGCTACTGGATTTTATGCCTCCTACTTTATATTGTAAAATGAACCTACATTTTCAGCTTTTTTTCCTCCCTAGACTGAATGACTTAAAAACACTGACAAATTCATTTTCTCTCAGGCTCTGGCTTTCCCCACTTTGAACCTTCTTTAGGTTGTTAAATTGTTCTTTACGATCTCATAAATTTGTTTTATAGATGAATTAAAAAAATAACCCTTTTCTTCTTTGATCACACCTTGTTATAATTTAGTTTTCTATGTTTTCCTTTTAATACTTTCAAATATTAGACAATTTATTAACCAATATTAATGTTTAGAACCACAAGACATCCAAATTTACAGTATTTAATGATTATATGTTGGTAAACATATGTATATCCACTGAATTATGAAATACCATATTGCTGGAAAAACTTTATTTATAGATAGTAAACAGTTTTTAGAGTACAAATACAGATTATTAATATTAAATTGCTTTAATCCTCTGTAACAAGTCACGCATTTACTTAAAAAAATATTAAAATGGTGAGATAAAATTTCTGAAAATATATATTGTATTCTTTAGAAGAATGTAGATACATTCTTGGGAAGAAGTATGTAAAAGCGTCGATAAAACTTAAGTATCAGCAGTTTTGTGATGTAAAGAAAGGGCAGTGATACTCCTTAAATTTGAAATTAGAAAGTGATACTTTAGGGAATTTTTTTGATGGCTACAGTATTCGTTTTTTGAAATAAGTCTCACTTTTTTCCTAGGGAAAATTAACTTTATGGCTTTATTTTTTCCTTCTTGATTTTGATGCATTGGTAGCAGTTTCTGTCTTATATTGGGACTTACGCAAATTGTATATAAATCATATTGAATAATTGTTTTGAACAAGGCAGGAATCCTATAGCTTTTAGCCAACCAATTGCAAATAACAGTTGGATGGTCATAAATGATCTGTGCAGGTATCTTGTAAGCATCATTTACACCATCAGGTTGCAATTCAGGACCATTTTACAAAAGTTTTTAAAATACTTTTTATTCTTTTATTGCCATTTTTACTGTATGAGAATTTTTGAAAGCATGCTACTTTAATGTATAAAACAAATTAGTTTTTTTCCTAATATGTCAATGTACTATTTTATTATGAAAGAATAAGCATTATAGATAATTAGGAACTTTAAATGTTCAACTGGACAACGTCATTATTTTAAATACATGCAATAGGTTTTTTTTTGAGTATTCAAAAGTACACGTATCATTGGATTTTAAGTATTATGAAACATTTTAAATAATATGTATTTGGGGAAATAAAAGATAATTTTAGTTTAACATAATATTTAAAAATTCATGCCAAGGCTCCCAAGATATTTTGTCTTGAAAAGATCTTAACTACATACATTTCAATAATAAATAAATATATAAAGTACATACAGTTAAATAGGAATAGCACAAAAATCCTGACTACAAAGAACTGCATATCAAAAACAGTTCAGTTGCTATGAAATGAAAAGAAGATATGCATGTGTATTATTCAGTTGCTGTGAAATGAAGAGAAGATATGCATGTGTATTTTTAAAATAGAGCTGTGCATTCATAGTTACATAATTTTATTTAAAATATGTTGGCAAGAATACAGTCAAACTTTCTTTTAGTCTCTGTAATGTCACCAACTTCTCAAAAATAAACATGTGACTTAGGTAATGTACCTTTCCTGTCCTTAATTGTTGATAAATGTAGTGAGACTCTCCTCACAATCTGAGGATGGTGTGTGACTATTGGTGGTTTAAAGTGACAGTCTTCATTTGACTTCCTAATATTAACGTGTCATTTAAATGATCATATGATTATGCATTGGTAATAATTTTATGTATTCTGACACATTAATATGGAAACTTGGTAGTGTTTAATATTTTTAAAAACATACAGGAATGTATAAATATCATATTTGTGAATTTTGTTATAGCTTATTGAGTTGTTCCTTAAAATATTTAATATTTAAAATTGGAAAATTATGCTGATTATTTTATTTCTAATTATAATATATTTGTAGGAATTTCTTACTTTAGGATCCAGTGCAAAACACTGAGATTTATCTCTCAATCGAAGTAAGACTATGCATACATGGTTAATACAGATTTGTAAGTATAGGTTACTACTAAGGAGATTCCATTAATGTACAGTTTTTGTGTAAGTGTTAATAAGTAATAACTTCTATTAGTTTATTATTAACAGTTAAAAAATTGCATCCACGGTTAGATTATGGGATACCATGTTTAAATTACTTGGAAAGTTCTCTTGTAACTTTTTGAAATGTTACAAATTTTGATAGGACTTAAATATTTGATAATATTTTAGCTGAGTCACATGGTAATTAAAATTAGATCCTTTTGGAGAGGGAAAATGTTACCCAATAACTACTTGTTGATGTTTATTATCATTTAGGTTTTCCTTACGTAAGTGCTGATATTTATTTCCAAATAAATATTATCTCAATGAGATAAAATAAACTTTATTTTGTTCAGTGGAGGAATAGAATGCATTCTCCTACTTCCTTCTCTTCAGCTCACTTGCATAATAATATTTTCTTTGTATGTTAGGTTATATATTTGGAATTCTATGCCATCAATTATGGTATAAAGATTTTGAACATAAATGTATTTGATTTATTTCACTACTTATGTAAGAATTTCTTCCCAAAGAGAGTAATTTCAAAATGACTGTAATTTAGCTACCATTACCTGATACGCTTAAATACTTATTAATAATTTGGTTTGAATTGTTAATTTACCTTTCAAGTATTGATGTTTTTATGCTCTTTATTTCTGGTTTATAGTTTGAACTTAATGGAAAACACAAGTGTCCATATTACGGCAGTTTTATATATTTTATGCTCCTTTTGTTAAATTGCTCAGAAAACAACTCAAAGTAATGGAAACAGAAGAAATAAGAATAATTGCTATAACAGATAAAGTTAAAGCATTTTTATTAGTAGATTAGGATATGAAAATATTTGGAGATGAATAGTTTTTAAATATATGAACATTTGAAATATTATACGCAATTCAATTGATGTAGCATTAGAGTTCATATCTCAGTGATTAATTAATTATACAGTTTATGAAAACAGATTTACTCCAGTTTGTTCATGTTCAAGGATTTTTTGTAGTATTTCATCACCCACTTATTAACCGTCTTTATTTTTATCATAATGGCATGGAAACATTTTTCACATCCAGAATAGATGTGATTATTATTATTGGACTCTTGAAAATGTCAGTTTCAAAAATTGTTTAGACAGAAATATCTTGGAAATTAAAAAATATATGATCATATTAACAGTTACAGCTTGTTTGTTAGTGAGTTATATAATTTCATATTTTGATTTTTTTTAATGTTTTATTTCTGAGAGATAGAGAGAGAGAGAGAGACAGTGGGAGCAGGGATAGGTCAGAATCTGAAACAGGCTCCAGGCTCTGAGCTAGCTGTCAGCACAGAGCCTGACTTGGAGCTCAAACCCACCAACCATGAGATCATGATCTGAGCCAAAGTTGGACGCTTAACCGACTGAGCCACCCAGGCGCCCCTATAATTTCATATTTTGAAAATGGTTCCTAATGCTACCAGGTTTTCAAGATGAATTGCACATTTTCCAGTTTGGAAGAATCCCAAATGAAATAAAGCTATTTAATGCAAAAATCACATTTGAAGGATTTAAATCCAAATTTTATGACTTTTATTGTCTTTAAAGTTACTGGATACTTTCCTTCACATTTTCAAATGCTAGTCCATTTTCAACACCCTTCTTTTGTTTACTTCTAAAAAGACACTTTTATCCTAATTCAGTTTAAACATGAAGTATGAAACTGGGCACATTTACGACAGTCTTCCTTCCTCATGTTAAATATTATTGATGAACATAGACTGTACTTCAATAAAAATGAATAAAGATCATTGTTGTAAGTCTTAAATATTTTCCTCTTATTTTTGATTCTTCTTTTTTAAAAGAATTCACAAAAACCGAAGGCAATAAATCAAAGAATTGTTTTTTAAACAAATATATAAGTGAGAAACGACTTACAAGTATTTGGCATGACAGCTTTAACCTACCTGTAACTGATCTCAGAGAGCTTAGGTTTTGTAAGAAGTTAAAAACTTCATTTTTTTTTGCCTGCATTCAACATGGTAGATAAAAAGTGAGTTTATTGTTGTAAATTTTGTTTTGGGGCAGCAAGGAACCCTTATTATTTACATTTGCCAGAATTCTTTCTGTTCAGAAATTACATAGATATTGCAGATAGTTTTATCTTGAATGAGTAGTGTTTTGGTATTGTGATTAACCTGTAAGTTATTAGTTAAAAATATGGTGTGCTCTGTTTTTATTTCTAATCCAAGTATAACCTAAGCAAATAAAGTGAGGATATTTCTGAATATTTAAACTGGAAATGTATTACTTTAACGTATAATATTCTTTTGACTTGATTTGGAACTATATATGAAATAAAATAGTTATTTTATCATTATCAATTCTTTATATCTTGAGATATTCTCACTGAATTTTAAGTAATAAGAAATTTAGCTTGTTCAATGGCATTGTAACATAAACAGTCCATAACAAGAAACATAAATGGTTTATGGTTTTCTCTAAAATGATTTGATTATAACATCTAATATTGAAAAGTTCACAGTAATATATTCCAGAAAATACATTGCAGGTCAGTGAGATACATTTAGAAATTGTTTTTTAATTAATATTTCTATAAAAAGAGTAACAAAAGCATTTGTTATATTGCACTTGGATACATCAAAATAAGATTAATCTTATTTTCAATCTAGCAACAAATTGGAAAATTATCTGAAGATTACAGCTTCCTGACCAGTATCTAAATATTTGAGTATTTGGAAATGCTGTCTAACATAACACCCATTGATTTAGTTTTATCTTTCTCTCTGCAGTCAGTGGCAAATTGGAGCAATTGATACCTAACTTTTCAGGATGTTGTGAAGAATAGAGATACTGTTATATAAATTCCCTAGCAAATGTGTTTAACAAATAAACTAAAATATAAACAAATCCCTGCCACAATAAAATCACAGGTTATTTTTGGTGGCATATATACATAGTAGAAAATTAAATTGGTACCTTCTTTTATGTGCTCTCTTTTTTTTTTAAGTTTATTAATGTTTATTTATTTTGATAGAGAGAAGGAGAGAGAGGGAGCAGGGGAGGGACAGAGAGAGAGACACAGAATTCAAAGCAGGCTCGAGTCTCTGAACTGTCAGTGCAGAGCTCGATGCAGGACTCGAACCCACAAACCGTTGAGGTCATGACCTGAGCCAGAGCAAGACATTCAACCGAGCCACCCAGGCGCCCCATGAGCTCTCTTTAAAATTAGGCACAATGTGTTGTATAATGGTAATAGTTTAATTTTCACTGCAGTGAACTACGAAATATTTTATTATAATATTATGGCATATAATATTGCATAATATTGTTGAAAATACCAGGATATAAATTGAGACATAGGAACGATTTGGTTATACAGATGGTTTTAATAGTGAGTTTTATCATGAGATTTTACCTGAGCATTTAGTTGTACATACCCAGTTGTATATTCTTCAGTGTAAGCTAAGGAAAAAAATAGTTTTAAATAGACTTTCTGTGATAATTTAATACCTTTTGCTCTAATGCTAATTATTTAATCGTTGTGAGGTACTATACAGTGGCATAGCTTCTAATCAAAAAGATCAGTACTGAAATCCCAGTTTTTTATTTGTCTGTAGGGAAAATGAGTAACCTTGTCAGTGTCTCAGGGTCCTATAAAGGGAAAAAACAAAACTTTAGTATAGGGTTATTATGAGGATTAAATGTTATTACACATGTAAAGCATTAACACTGAGCCTGGCAGAGAGTAAAGGCTCAGTGATGTTTGTTGTACATAGTTAACATTACAAAGAAATAGTAGTGTGGTAGAGTAAGGGATAAGCATCAGAAATGAAGGTTTAGATCTGTCTCTAGCACTTGGTGGTTTTCTTACTTCTGGCTAGTCAGTTCTTCTGAGCTTCACTGTTCCCATGGGTGAAATGTGTTAAAAATCTTTTTTTTCCCTATTTTTCAGGGTTAGGGTAAGGGATCATTGAGATATAGTATATAGGAAATTAATTTAATAATTATAACAATACCAGGTTTTAGTTTTAATCTTTATTTTGAGCACTGCATTTTACTAATACTCTTTCCACATAAATCGTCAGAATTTTTAGAAGATAATAAACTCCTGTCATTTATATTATTTTTGCCTTGTCTGCTTTATTGAAGTATAATATATACAATAAAATTCACCAAATTTTAGTTGAGTTTTGACAAATTCTGTAACCACCACCACAGTCATTTCATCACCCCAAAACTTGTGTCCATTTATAGTCACCCTTGAAGACAAGAGGTTCAGTTGTTCTATATGATCGTTGATATGTCACAGTAACTGGTTAACTCACATAGCTCTTTTTAGCTTTGTTACCTTAGACATAAGCTACAATTCAGTATTACCAATACAGTCCAAACTTATCTTAATTATGCAAATTATCTTTTTACTAGTAGTTCTGTGTTTGTAAAAGTAAGATTAATTAGTATGCATTTCACTGATCTTCAGTCTTAATTTCATTTATCCTTATGGTACTTTTTCATGCAATATAAACTCATTGTTTACCTAAAGGGTATAATTAGGCTAATTGATACTCATATTTCTTCATATTTCTTCTCATAAGCTTAATGAATTTCTATCACAACTGAGTAAACATTTTTAGAGGTGTAAATTGACAAGATGGTTTATTGTATAGAAGTACTGAGTTGTAAGGAAATGGTTACTCTAGAAAAATTTCTGGTTCAATACCTATTCAACTATTTTGTTAATGATCACATAGTAGGCATAAAGCACTGTGGGATGATAGATTTAAGAGTTCTGTTCTCCAGGGGCACCTGAGTGGCTCAGACAGTTAAGCTTCCAACTCTTTTAATGTTGGAAAGAGAGAGATAGAGACAGCATGAGCAGGGGAGGGTCAGAGAGAGAGGGAGATACAGAATCCAAAGCAGGCTCCAGGCTCTGAGCTGGCTGTCAGCACAGAGCCCGACACGGGGCTTGAACCCACAAACCGTGAGATCATGACCTGAGTTGAAGTCAGACGCTTAACTGACTGACCCACCCAAGGCAAGCTTCCAACTTTTGATTTCAGCTCAGGTCATGATCTCAGTTTCACTAGTTCAAGCCCCATGTTGTGGCTCTGTGCCGATGGTGCAGATTTTACTTGGGATTCTCTCTCCTTCACTGCCGTTTCCATGCTCATGCTGGTTCTCTCTCTCAAAATGAATAAATAAACTTAAAAAAAAAAAGAGTTCTGCTTTCCAGTTTGCTATATATTCTTTTTATCTTATTTTTAGGAAAATTTTAAAAAAGAATTCTCATTCTTTTTATAGAAGTATGCAAGTAGTTGATCATTTTTTTCCATTAACTATTTACTTTCTTTTTATAAATCTAGTTATGCAGTTGTATCCATTTAATTTGGTGGCAAACTGATAAAACAGTAAATGTTAGTTTTCAGATTTTGAGCTAAGTACAGTGATTTTACATCAGTCTTAAAATACATAGTTTTCAGAATCATATGTACAAATTATCTTTACCAATGCTTAGCATAATTTTATTGTGCTTTTAATAATACACTTAACTTTTATCTGCTGATCTAACCTTTTGTTATGAGTTTATTTTTTTTTTTAAAAGTCCACCTGTATTTATTACTTTTTTAATCTTAAAGTTGTCCTTTATTTCAAAATCTTTTAATTTGCTAATTACCATAAGATTTTTGTTCAGTTTTATTTGTGCTATATTATCTAAAGACTATGGAAAATTCAAATTAATTTTACTGTGGCCATGATTTCTTCATGACCATTTATTTTTTTAAGCTTTGTAAACAGTTGTCTAGGCCATCACTGATAGTAGCTAGAATATTCCCAGATACGTTATGCCTAAATTCTGTTATCTTAACATTTTCTTCATTCATTGAATTCTTTATTCTTAGTTCAGTCTGTAACAGAAGTGTGACCACACAGGTTATATCTATTGCTTTAAATACTTAGTGGATCAGTGATATATTGTGGAGCTTAGAATGAATTCTATCAACTGTTTTCTCCAAAGTGTGATTTTAGTAATACATCAGTTTGCTTATAGTATGGAAACACTGGTACTTGGAGACTAATTCCACCTTCAACAACTTCCTTAAATAGATTAAATGATATTAGAGATACATACATAACACAGTTCCATATAAGCCATACGTTTATGAAGATAAATGGATAAATTTTTTTCAACTTTAGCAACTGAGAAAAGCTTATCTTTTTAGGACTGGTTAAACTATGAGTCAGAAATGTAATCACAGTATTGAGCTCATTTATTTCATCCTCTAATTAAAATTTTTAGTTGAATACTAAATCTAAGGACAGTTGGACTTGCACATTTGCCCCTTTCACTGTTTCCTCCCCCATGCCATTGAAGAATTTTGAATGGTGAGGAATTTGCGCCCTTTGGCTCAGGTTGCAGACCCACTTGATCAAGCCAGAGAAGCTGGGGTCAGAACTATTCATTGCTTATCTTTTCCTTGGGCCACTTGTAAATCCTGCCTTTCTGCTCTGTACAAAATCTCTTTCTATCAGACTTATAATAAAGACTGGAGGATAAAAATGGGCATAATAGTTGATGCTTGATTGTGACTCTTCGTGGGCTGATTTCACTAATTTAGAAGTTTTTCATTGCATTACAGCTTATTTGGTGTATATAATGTTATTTAAATACATGTTATTTTGTAAGATATTATAAAAGCATGCTGTTGGGTGTGAAAGTGTGATGATACAATTTCTGTCAGGTTGAGATTTTACGCCTTTGAAATGTATTGATTACCTTAAAGTAAATTGAATTAGTTAATTTCAATCAGACCTATAAAAAAGTCCCAAAATCATTATTTTGTTTTCATGTGCCTGATTTCTGGCATTTATACTGACATTTAAAATTTCCCCGAATTAATTATAGTACAAGTTTATTAACTCTATCAATAATAGTGTAAAGACTTTAAATACAGAGCCAGGTTTAAACAAACACAAAACACTTTGTTCTTATCTCAGCATCCCTTAAAAGTATACAGCTCTAGTTCAGGACCTCAGGACCACCCATCACCCTGGACATTGGATACTCCTATTTATTCAAGAAGCTTGTGAAGTATCTGTGTGCCAGTGGGGGATGGTTGTGTGTATCTGTGTAGGGAATCACAGTTAGGTGATTTTACCCGGACAAAAGCAGCAACATTGTTTATAAACTGTATTATGTCCCTGTAGAATTTTCTAGTTGTGGAAACTAAGTTACATTAAGTGCCTGTTATTTTCTGTAAGCTTTGGTTGCAGTTTTCACATTTTTAATGCTTTCAGAAGGTTAAAGTGGGCCACCATTAAGATTAACCTCAGTCCATTACAGCTTTTTGGCTTGCAGGCCCCACCCATTGGCCTTGGATAGCTAATACCAAGCTTTTGTTTCTTCCTGTAGAAAGGAAAGGAAAGAAAACTGTTCTTTCTCTTTCATTGTGTAAGTCATGTGACTTCCCTTTTGGTTAGTTACAGATAGGATGAAAGTGAATCTCAAAATGAATAAGATATCAGTTTTATGTTTCTATGAAATATTTATCGAAATATTATTGAATTCATGTGTTTTATGCATTAAAATATTTGTTTTTGAACAGCTATACCTATTTACATTGACGCTGTTGTTTTTTCAGGAAGCCAAAAAGAGGACTAAATAGATTTTTAAAATAATACTCATCATTTTATCTACATTGTGGTAGTTTCTTAGTATACTTATTTTTATGTTATCTTTTAGCATCATTTGGGGTTTCTGAATTGTAGCTTATTTCTCAGAACAAAGTGTAAAGAAAACAGGGGTGGTATTTGGGATGATTTATCAAGGAAAAATTGCTAGTAGGAAATGAAGAAAGAAACATGTTACAGGACTGGTTGTAAAAATCAGAAATGAATTGGATATATTTTCCCTTGTTCCTCTTCCGTTTAATCTCTCATTAATAATATGCAGTATAGCTGGCTGGGAGAAAATCCTATATAGTTCCTAGGCTATTAAAATCAATAGACAAATATTTTCCTATGAAGTTAGATAATGTGAGGATAAATGTTGATATTTAGTTCTAATTTGGTGATTAAGTCATGATGTTATGATTTTGTATGAAACATTATATATTTAAACTTTAAAGTTATTTTAGTTTGTCCTTAAGCTATCTTTTCAAATATTTAAATTATCTTTTAGTAAATAGTATAGCTGCCACTAATTAATAAGTAAAATATTAGAGACAATGGTAGTTTAAGAGTGTCTTATCAAAGATTTTTAAAATATAGCATTCTTTGGCACATATTTCCAAGCATGAAAATACTTTTAAAAGACTTTTGAGAAGAATACTATTTTAAAATCTAGGATGCATTTTTATTTGAAATATTTTATTTCCATAAAATGTTCCAGATTGTCATTCCATAAAAAAGCATTGTTTCTTACATTTTTATGGTGTTGTAGATCTTAAAGGATAATGATAACTTAATCCTTTGATTTTGTTATCAATCCAGGATGACTTGGTTAATTAGATTTCAAAATATGAAAAATTTGTTGAGATATATAGAAAAACTTCTTAAGTTTCTATTAATAACAGTAGGTTATCAGCTCTTTAATACCTGTGATCTGGTATGAAGTCTGTAATTAATGTGCTGGTCCATGCTTTATTGACATTAAAATTTATAGCAAGTGATTTATTTGGCATGTGCTTTGCAATTGAATATTTCAGTTTCTGTTTAATTAAGTCATGTAAATATTTATTGACATTTTATTTAATGTTTAAATTGTCGCTACAGTTTTGCTTTGGGGAAAGGTTTAGGATACCTTTCAATTCTGTGATCTTCCTCATTTACATTTGTATAGCAAGCTATTCATTAAACACCAAGGCTATTATTAAGTATTTAAATCTAGTGTTGATATTTATTGTTGAAATAATCCATTTAGTATCTTAGTGTCACTGTAAATTTAAATTAAAAAATAAACAAAAGCCTACTTTTAAAAAATTGCTACTGGTTTTTTTTTTGTGTGTGTGTGTATACTACATGCTTCTCCCCTCCCCAAACAAAATTAGGTATTAGAAGGTGAAAATTTGGGCGTTTTCACTTTATAACTTTCTGGGGTTTTTCTGCAATATTTTTTTAAAAAATGTGCAGAGAAAAGTAACTTTTAAAATGAATTTATATGGCTTTAAGTGACTTAATGTTTGTTCAAAATAAAGCTCATTTGTGAGAGTAATATCATTTGGGGTATTGTTACTTGTTTTCATGTGGGTTACTGTGACTATATGATTTTGGATTTTCTTTCTTCAAAAATAGACTTCATAGGGTCAAGTAAATACGGGCATTTGTTTCAGCACATATTCCTTATCTTAGTATTGGGTTATTTATTTTTGGAAAGACATTCTAATTTTTTTAAATTTTTTTAAATGTTTTATTTATTTCTGAGAAAGAGAGGCAGCGTGAGCAGAGGAGGGTCAGAGAGAGAGGGAGACAGAATCTGAGGCAGGCTCTGGGCTCTGAGCTAGCTGTCAGCACAGAGCTCGACACGGGGCTTGAACTCATGAAACATGAGATCATGACCTGGGCTGAAGTCGGATGCTTAACCAACTGAGCCGCCCAGGCTCCCCGACATTCTAATTATTTTTTAATGTTAACAAATAATGTTTGGGAAATTGCCTTGGTAGGTATTGACCACTTTTCCATCCATTCTGCCTTCACTTTTAAAAGTACCTGATCACGATTAAACCATTAATCTGTCTAAAAGTAGTCCAGAATTTCCAGTGAGATTTAGTATTTGATATATATTTAATTACCCAAATTTACAAAATCGAAATGATTTTTGGAAAATCTCATAAAACAGGAATGTTTTCAGAGTGAGATTTTAATACAATAGAGTTCATTATTTTGACTTATTTCTTTTTTAATTTAAGCTGTAAATTGAGAAAAGAAATTACTGAAATTATTAAAGCACTGTGTTGTTCCCAAATTATTCTCTGCCTTAATATCGTCATTTGATCTGCCAGTAGGAATTATGAAGGCCTTAAGTGGACTCTCTTTAGCCTCTTTCTTCCCTTGTTTTTCCCCCTCCCCCTCTTCTAGCCTCTTCGGGAAGGAAGCCTGAGGCCCTAGCTCTTAGAGATACCAGGAAAAAGCAATCACTCAGCACAAAGTGTCTGTCTTTAGCAGAAGTATCATCCCTTGGAGAGGAGAATGGTTGAGAAAAGGTTAATAATAGATAATAAGAGGTTTTCAAATTTATTCCAACTCTCAGTTTAAAATTTGGTTTTGGTACAGCTGGATATTATTCTTGTTATTCAAAATGAAGTCTACTTTGTCTGTTTAGGCATTAGCAAAGTCTAACCTAGTCCTTCACTTTTCAATCTACTTAGCTTTGGTTAAATCTTTTATACCTTATCCAAAGGCCATTGCCAGTGATTTTCCTAACTGGGGAGAAGGATGAGTTATAAACAATAACAATGGATGGTTAGGTAATATTAACATTTCTAAACAGTTAATGATATCTGTGGTATTTTCGTAAATTTACAAAGAAAGTGTACATTAAATGTTTTACTCTAACTCACTTGTCATCTAAAGATAATATTTTTGTGTGTAACATGCTTTTGCCTAGAGGAAGACTTTTGAATCCACAAACTGAATCATAAAATAAACTAACAGTGAAAATAAATTGATATTGATAGATCTAGAAATGTTGTAATTATTTCCTTAGAGAAATTGTTCACAAAACTCTTTTTCTTCCCCAAGAAAAGTAAAATATGCAGAGTCACTGGGGTAACACTATAAACTGAAAGATTGCAGAAGGGCCCAAGTTTCTTCCCTTGTACTATAGGTATTTCTGCTAGGATTTCTTCATCTTAGAGAGTAATCCCTTATGTAGCTCCACATGCATTTAAGTCTCTTCTACTTGATCCTGGTTTGAAAAACTTAAGCAGAATGGTCATGGAATCTCACAATTAACTTAATGAAGATTTTAGAAGTCATAATTTAGGCTAATGCCTGGCTGGCTCAGTCAGAGGAGCTTGCAACTCTGAATCTCGGGACCATGAGTTTGAGCCCCACATTGGGTGTAGACATTACTTAAATAAATAAGTACTTAAAAAAAACCTCATAATTGATATCAATAAACACTGAAGTAAATATTATGTAATACATAGATTTTAAGGAATGAACCAAAGATAGTTTAAATTTTTTAAATATTATGTACTTAAGGTGCAAATACAAAAATATAATAGCAAGTTATTTAAGGTAATATAAAAATGGTAAGTATAAGCAAACTTTTGATAGAATAACTTTAAGAATACAGTTAGAGGGGCGCCTGGGTGGCTTAGTCGGTTAAGCGTCCGACGTTCGCTTAGGTCATGATCTCACGGTTCGTGGGTTCGAGCCCCGCGTCGGGCTCTGTGCTGACTGCCAGCTCAGAGTCTGGAGCCTGTTTCAGTCTGTGACTCCCTCTCTCTCTGGCCCTCCCCTGCTCATGCTGTCTCTCTCTCTCTCTCCTAGAAATAAATAAAACATTAAAAAAAAAAAGAATACAGTTAGAATGCAATGATATATTTCTTTCTACTGGTCCAACCCTTCTCCAGATAAACATTTATGTTTGTTTTGCTTTGTTTTTTAGCTGCTAGCTATTACTAATGAATTCCCACTTATGTATGCCTGGAGATAGACTACACTTTGCCACCATTTGATCCTGTGCCCTAGGCATCCAAAGCCACTGGTGCAACTCCCCTCAACCAATGCTTCTGTTCTGTCAACACAAGAGAGCCCTTGGGCTACAGCCAGTACTCTAGCAATGATAGTAATCATACATGACACAGAATGATAACAGTAGTTCTCATGTAACTTTTATAGAGTGCTTGCATGTGCCAGGTACTGTACTAAGCATTTATATCCCCATTAAATTTTGACTCTGAAAAAAGTTACTATTATTGTCTCGTTTTTACAGATGAAGGAGTGATCTTAGAATGGCTAATAGCCTAATTTCATGCCATTGAACCAGCAGTAGGATTCCTAGAGCAGTGCTCTTAAATCTCTGGGTTCCAACAACATTTTGTGTCTGTTTAAATTTTATATTAATGTGCTTTCTTTGAGTATATTATTTTTTTTGAAAGATAGCAAACAGGAGAGGAGTAGAGAGAGGGAGACAGGAAATCAGCACAGAGCCCGATGTAGGGCTCAAACTAAGGAACTGTGAGGTCATGACCTCAGCCAATATCATGAGTCAGGACGCCCAATAAAGTGAGCCACTCAAGCGTCCAGTTAATGTGCTTATCTATGCTAATTGCTAGAGATTCAATTGTGAGCAAAAAGCAGAGATTCTTTTCTGGTTGCTTAAAGAATAGTAGGGGAGACTACCCAAATGAAAATAAATGAAAATAAAATAAAAACCACTGAGTGCTATAACGAAACGGTTTGTGGGTTTTTAAGTCTATAACTGTGAGGATCCTGACCTAACGTGGGGGTCAGGAAGGCTTCTTTGAGGCAGTAAATTTGTAATGAGGGATGAAGAATGAGTTGATGAAGAATAAGGAAAAGAATATTCTAATAGAGGAAGGGGGTTGTACACAGGCAGTAGGAAA
Source organism: Crocuta crocuta (assembly GCF_008692635.1). Classification (NCBI taxonomy): domain Eukaryota; kingdom Metazoa; phylum Chordata; class Mammalia; order Carnivora; family Hyaenidae; genus Crocuta; species Crocuta crocuta. The sequence goes on from NW_027532594.1 coordinate 1,477,704, forward strand.
AATGGAACTTTATGGAACATTATAAAGATCAGTAATGAGTGTCTTTAAGACGCTTGTAATTGTGTGGAGTGTGTGTGTTCGTGCGTGTGTATGAGTGTGACCAACAGCTACAAGAGAGTGATAAATGTGAAGGTAAGAGCATTAAGGTAGGAACTGTCCATGCTTTTATCAGCAGGGAAGACTTTACAAAGGTAGAGACTATTTGAGATTGTCCTTGGAAATACCTAGAAACTTGCTAGCCCTTGAGGGCGTTCCATATTGTAAATGTGCAAAGATGTGGAGAGGTGAAAGAGCCTCTTGGAAAGGCCGTTGTGTAGCTGTGCTACCCACTGTGGCTATTTGATTAGTAGAAGGGGCAAGGAAGAAGTGGAAGATGAAAATGAAGCCCAGGCTGGGCCAGTGTGTGATCAGGCAGTTGTACTTCCCCCATCATAGCTGTTTGTGAATTTCTTTAAAGTACTCATTATCCCCAAAGCTTCATTGGCTGTTTGTTTTCTGAATACAGTTTACTTTATAGCCAGGCCTCCAAGCTCTTCATGATCTGATTGATTTTACTTATTCAATTTTTCTTGTCATACTTCTTACTTAAATTGTTTGATTTGCCAGTTAGAATCTGTCACTGTACACATACCCTACACTTCTTTCTCTTTTCCCCTTTGCACACAATACTATCTTTCCCCTAAATTCCTCCTATATTCGCTTTCGGAAAGCCTTGTCATCTTTCAGATTACAGCCACAGATTCAGGTCCTTCTGTCCTGAGGCCTTTCCTTATTCTAAGGAATAAGTAATAAATAACTAAGTATTGCTTAGTTCCTTATAAACTCCAAAACTCTTTATAAATAATGGGTCACTTACATTGATTATCTTCTGTTATCTCCTACTAAATTGTGAATTCTAAGTGGAATTGTTTAACCCAATTTTGTATTCCTTACAATACATAGGTGCATGCTTTTCATATAATTATTACTCAAAAAAATTCCTTGAATAATGAAAACACATTACCTTAGGGGCATTCCCCCCCCCCCATCTTCCATTGGATAAGAAGGTATGGTTTATAAAAGAAAGGGTATGGCTTATAGGAGCTAGCTGAATTCATATTGTCCAAACGAGCAAATGCAAACTCACCTTGTTTAAAAGAAAACCTAATGTTCAATTGAGTGTCAATTCCATTTTTATGTCGCTCTTACATGTTTGTTCTACATTGAGTTACATATGGTAAATGCTGCACTGTGGGCCAGATCACTTGGATTTCTCCACTCCAGCCTTTAGCAGAAAAGATGGTGGCTTCTGTCTGTGCTATGTTTATTACCATAGTTCATTGCTATGTGTCACTGCTAAGTGTCTGCAGTTTCTTGGCGGGGAAGGGCTTATCTAATTCTCTTAAGTCCAGAGAGCACTGACATGGATGTTCATTAAATGTTTTAAGTGGCAATATCATTAGGGAGATGAAATGATATTAAATGTAAATCTTGAAGACCTTGGAGTGAGATAGACCTGGGTTTGAATCCCAGCTCCAGTGCTAACTAGCTGTTTGAATTTTGTCACATTACCTTACCTCGGATTTCCTATCTATAAAAATCAGGTAGCAATACTAATTTTATAGGGTTGTGAGGATCTGAGTTAATGTATTTTAAGTGTCTACCCTCATGCCTGAAAGGGGAATAATGGGCATCCTGACTGTTCTCTTTTTGTTGCTTTGTTTTTTAGCTTTTTGTTTGTTTGTTTTTTAACTTTTAAAATAGCATAGATATGCTACAGCTGATACAATGCAGAAAAGGATATCTGGTGTAAAGAGATGGCAGGACCCAAACTTAGCAGATAAAGGAGACTATAACCACACATTATGAAACTTAATGGAGAAAAATATAGTTACCTATATCTTAGTTAATAACAGAAGTAAAAAGTATAATGAATACAAGTCAGTTGCTCAAGTGCAGGATGGGGCTAGTGTCTCTTGCTACCTTCTTGTGTGAAAAAGATCTGCGGTTTTTGTTGTAGAAACTGTTGGTTGCATCAACTCCTTCCTTCCTTCTGATCAGAACCCCAAATCTTTTGATCATGTATTCATCTCTGTCTTTCTGTGTCCCTGGGAAAGATGACAAAGATGACTCCATCTCTAAGGTAAGGGGTAGCTCTTATCAGTCTAAGCACATGGCATTCTCCTCTGAACTATTTTAAGTCCATGGCTTATTCAGTCATTAGAGGACCAGTTATTTACTTTTTACTATTAAAAGACATACTGTTCTTTTATTTCTATGACTCTTACCTTCTCTCTGCCTCTACTCTTTTCCCTTGGGTGGAATTTGCACTGGTAACAATTCCTTTCATAGGTACTGAGTTCCATTCTGGAGGACATGCCTCACAACCTTTACTATCTCAGGCTTTCCACCACATTGGGATACTCAGATACGAGAATTTGGTGTCATTTCCTTTAAAAAATTTTTTTTTAACATTTATTTATTTTTGAGACAGAGAGACAGAGCATGAGTGGGGGAGGGGTGGAGAGAAAGGGAGACAGAATCCAAAGCAGGCTCCACGCTCTGAGCTGTCAGCACAGAGCCCAACGTGGGGATCAAACTCACAGACCATGAGATCATGACCTGAGCCAAAGTCGGACTCTTAACTGACTGGCCACCCAGGTGCCCTGGTACTTTTTAAAATAATCTTAAAATGCCACACAACTTCCTGTCATCTGTATTTGAGATCTCAATCAGAGCAGAGTCTTGCTCTTGCGTTAGTACCTAGAAGAACATGCACCTGAACATTAGGCAAATCAGATAAAGAAGCTTTGGCATTTAAGGCAGGCATTTGATGATGACTTTATGTTAGGGTCTTCTACTGGTGAGCTTCTGCAAGTAGATCAGTTCTCAAAGGGAATCTAGTGGTAAGCAATCTAATTAAGACTTAGCTCCATCAGTTTATTCAACAAAAATTATTGAACACCTAATATGTGAGCTACAGCAATGAGCAAAATACAATGAAAATACCTGCCCTCACACCAGCTCCCACTCTCCCATCTCTTTTCTATCTTCTATTTCCACTGTAAAAAATAGGAACACAAACTAACCACATTAGGTACAAAATACAGCATCTTCAGGTTTTTAAAAATCTCACAGTAATATTTGGACTCTGGAAATCAATTTCAGGAAAATTGGAACATAAGGAAAAAAGTAAAAGAAAGTGTTTTATTTGGGGAAAAAGAGAAAAAAATACCAATGAGATAACTCTTGAGTGTGAATTTTAGAGCATTCTAAAAATTATGCTCTGGAGTATACATATAGTGGTATTTTTGAGGAGAAACAGAGGTTAATGAACCATAGGAGAATTTTTTAACTTTAGCACATTGGGTCAGTTTGGACCTTCTGGGCCAGATAATTCTTTGCTGTGAGGGGCTATGCTTTGCTCTATAGGACAGGTAGCAATATCCTTGACCTCAACCCACTAGATGCCAGCAGTACACTTCCCCAGTAGTGACAACCAGAAATGTGTACAACATTACTGCATGTCCCCTGGAGGGCAAAATTGCCCCCTATTTAAGAGCCTCTAATTTAACGACTTTGGTAAGTGCTTTATCAAATATATAGTGCTTCATAATTAATATCTTATATTTTCTTAGACAGAAATATGGTACAGAATGATTTTAGAAAGCCTGGACATTTGGGATAAAAAATTACCACCAAGTTCATATTTAAGTAACATAATGGACTGAAAGCTAAATATGAAACATTTTAATCTTTTAAGTTTTAGAATGTTATATATGGCATTGTTCTGATTATAGATGAGTGCATGTTGAGTATAGGAAATTTAGAAAAAGAATACAAAGACGATAATAAAGTCACTCATTATCCCATCACCCAGAGAAAATTACTGATTATCTTTTAGTGTATTTTTTAAAATCTTTTTCTCCTTTTTGTTACTTAAATTCTAGTTTTGAATCATTTAATTTTTTATGCTCTTTATCTAAAAGTTTTTTTAAAAATAGGGAAAATAATTTTTAGTTCCCTTTGTCAAATTATTGATAGTTGTAAATTAGAAGAGTTTAAAACTAATAGGAAAAAATAGGGATTTACAAATTAATTTGGAAGTTGAAAAAGGAAAGTATAGAGAAACACATACACTATGTATTTGAGTGACAGATTCTAAGTAATATTTGTTGATGAAGTGTAAATTTTTGGAAATAAGAGTAAACCTAACAGCTTACATTATTTCTTACTTTAATCCACTTGTAATTTCACAAATCTGAATAAGTGAGACATTTATTTTTTTTAAATTTAAATCCCTTGGGAAATTTTGTCATTTGGGAAAATTTAGGAAAAACAATAACAAAATTATATTAATAGGTTTTCTTTTCTTTTTTTTTTCATTTTTAAAAATATTGATTTATTTTTGAGAGCAAGAGAAAGAGACAGAGGGCAAGCAGAGGAGGGGCAGAGAGAGATGGAGACACAGAATCTGAAGCCAGCTCCAGGCTCTGAGCTGTCAGCAAGGAGCCCAACATGGGGATTGAGCTCACAAACCATGAGATCATGACCTGAGCTGAAATTGGATGCCTAACTGATTGAGCCATCCAGGCACCCCTGTTTTTATTTTCATGTGCAAAATATAGAAAGGATTGGTATGTGTTTTTATTTTGTTTAACAGTTTAGGTCATCATTAAATCTTCAGCTAGTTTTTCCATTTTATAGTCAAGTTAATATTTTTTTTTCCTGATATGGAATTTAGTTCTGCTGAGTATATTTAGAGATCATCTTTACTTCTAAAATACATTACTTAAAATTCTGTAATGTAGTTGCCTTAAATTTAATAAAATGCGATGAAATAATTGTTATTGTTATCTATAGATGTATGCAAGTTTTGGTGAATCTGTACATATAAGCAGAGCATAGTAAGTGTCTTGTCTGTGTCATCAGCAGTTAAGCGAAGGTGAAGTTTTATTTCTTTCAAAAAGGAAGATGTTTGGCCACAGAGCAAGGAGGCAGAGCATTCTGGGCAGGAAAAATGATGCAGGTGTTAAATGGGAGAAACAGTCCTTTGAGTTTAAAATTTTTATATGGCAGGGAGTTCCCAGGAGCCCCTCTTAACTTTAAATTCCCAAATTGGTTTCAGAGCTGCACAAATATATGTATTCCTCTTTATGCATAGGTGATACACTGACCTAAATTTAAGTGGCAAGTATGCTTCATGTTCCTTCATTATAGAAAATAAAAACTTTTCTTAAAGGAAAAATTTTCATTTAATACGGAAAACAGCTTTTATACCTCCTTTAAATGTTGTTTTCTCAAGAGTGATTGACTCATTATCTGCTCATCCACGTTCTTTCTAGTTGTCACCTATGTGTGTTCTCTACACACTGAGATTTCCCCTCTGTACTCAGACTACACTAACCTTTTCATATCACATCCACTTAAACTGTTGACCATCCTACTCATTTTATCAACACAACCGTGACAAACAGACATCCCTAATCTAATGTTATTCACTGTAGTCCTGCCATATATTAAAAGGTATAATTGTTGCTATCATTTTCTGTTATATATTCCATGCTATAAATTTTCTCTTGTCTCCTTGGGTGCTTAGCCCATTCTTAAGATAATGCTAATTAGAATTGAGGTTGGATACCACAAGAGGTTCTGAAACATCTTATTTTAGCTAGCAAAAATATAGCATCACAAAGGATGCAGACATATCCTTCCACACTATAAATTCACCTTAGCCTGTTTCCTTTGTGTTATTATTTCCTATCTTTTCTAAAACACTGCTGTTTTTAAGATCCTGTATTCATTTTGCTCTTCTTTCCACTGTGTATGTGTATTTTTTTTTTTCTTTTTCGACTTCCACCCCCACTCTTCCTGGTGTAAAGAGCTTCTGTAGGAAATTGACAATCGGTGTCTTTCTGCTTCAGAGTCTTTAACAAGTGGAGCTGGCTGTAAAGAGAAATTGACCAGGTTCCTGTGATCCTTGTCTGTTTCTCTGATTAATCAATTTTTCTTTACTGGAGAAGCTGCTTTTAACAAAAGAAAACTAGCTTGAAATTTCAATCGTTTGCCTATTGTTGCCTAGCTTATATCTGCTTTTCTTTCTCTATCACTTTGTTTTTATTGTAAACTTTTAATTCTTGGCTTTCAGTTACCTCATTTGTAATGGACAATGAAAAGCTAATTTCATGTAATTCATATAGCCTCAACTATTCCTACTAATTCCAACATTTGCACAATTTAATTTATAAAGCTGGTTCCTATTCAAAAGACAATAACTACACATCAGAATAGGTGCATTTCTTACATACTTCTTGTTGACTTTCCTACAAAAACCAAGGCCAAACAATTCCAAAGTACTTAAAAGGAAATCATGCTATCATAGAATGAAATACAGTGAAATCCAGAAAAACCAGGGAGAGGGACTATATTGCTCTTTTAACAGGGATATTTCTTTAAGCATGTCAAGTACTATTATATTTAGAAACAGAATTAAAAGAATGTGTCTTTAAGCCATGGAGAAGTTTGAGCAGCCAAGGTAGCCTGAAAATAAGGTTATAAGATCTAAAGAGGAAATTAACAAAGTAGACAAAATGTACTTGGAATATATCCCTTAGGTATTACCTAAAGGTGTTTGCACATAGCGATATTAGATAATAGGATAATCATAGGGAGGAGTTATTATGAATGGCCTTAGGTTCAGTGGTGAGATTGATGCTCCAAAACATATTTGGCAAGTAAGTTGTTTGATGGTATATTAGTTAAGTGTTCCTTGAACAGAAAAAAAAAGAGGCCTTCTTCAGTAAGTTTGGAACATTCTTGATTATACAAATACAGCCTGTTTCTTCATTTAAGATATAGTTTTGCAGTGCCTTATTATACAGTAGTGTGCTGTCTGTCTCATGGGACGTTGTTCCATGGGGACAAGCACTGAGAAGCTCTCGGCCGACGGCCAGCAATCTGTGTATTAATCCATATTAACATCTTTACTCTTTAGCTCATAATTTATTATTAGGTTAAAAGAGATTAAAGATCTTTTAAACATCTGCAAAACATTAGTAATATATTTTTATTTTACAAAAACAAAGACAAATAATATTGAAGATGCCTAGAAAAGCAGGAGGTGAGTAGTGGTTCATCATCATATAAATTACCCCAATTACCCTGCAGGACAGTGTTGAGTGTAATTCTCTGGCAAATGTTGGTGTCCTAGAGTGGTGGTGGTTCCAAGCTGTTTTTTGTTTTTTTTTTTAATTTTTAAAATTTTGGATCTGCTGTAGATCAGATACATTTGCATAGATATTTTCCTCAGGTTACATACTTGTGGTCCAGTAATGAATAGCTTATGGACAATACTGCTCTTTTGACAACACAAACACTGTTACTAGATTATCACCACTTCTACACTGCTCTTAACTTGAGAATGTGTCACCGCTTACTACTGCCTAAAATTTTTCCTACAAGTAGAGAAAACATTATTTAAAAGTGTAAGTGTTGTTTCTGTATCAGTGATTGTAATTTTAGTAATTTGTGGACCAGCAAGCATTTCAAAAAATGTGGATGATTTGGTAAATGTTTAGTGATTAGCTTTCCAAAAAATGATCTTGTGTGTGTTATGCATTTAACTGACGTAAAGGATTTAGAAAACAATTTACAAATGATAATACATACACAATATTCTTTATTATAAATTCCATGCAGTCACTTGTGTCTCACAGAATGCTTTTATTGATTATTTTTAGGTCTCTTATGTCTGTAGCCAAAGTCTCATTGCAATTGATGAACAAGTGTAAGTTTTACGTAAATGTTCAATGAATAACAACACAGAAGTTAAACGACAAAGGCAAAGGTGTATGTCAGAACTATTATAAACGACTTCCTTGCTGAGTTGTAGTAGTTTTTGAACACTGTAAGAGAGCCCCTCAATTTTTATGATATTTACAATGAAAGAGCTATAGACCTGATACAGTTATATTTCATCTGCATTTATTAACAGCTTCATCAATTTCTTAAGGATCTAGACAGTCAACAAAATAAAAAATAAAGCCGTGGTTTGTAGCATTTGCCAATTTCCATGGTGTAATTACTTATGCCATGACTAGTTTCAAGCTATCAGTGTGATGTGAGTGAGTGTGAAGCTGGGAAGAAGTGCATAGTGACACACCGTTACACAGCAACGTAGCAATTCCACTGTACAGATTAAATAAATGTAAATAACCTCAGGGTAATATAAAATGTAGCAAAATATTTAGGAAGTAATGAGTTTTAAGTTTTTTATTATTTTCATATTATTGTATATTTTTATAATTTAATTTTTTTTAATGTTTATTTTTGAGACAGTGCAAGTAGGGAGGGGCAGATGTGGTGGGGGAGAGGATCTCAAGTGGGCTCCATGCTTGCAGCAGCCAGCCTGACACAGGGCTTGAACTCACAGTACGATCACAACCCGAGCAGAAGTCAGATGCTCAACCAACCGATCCACCCAGGTGCCCCTACAATGTATATTTTAATATTGGCTGTTTTTTTAACAGCTATCTCTTGGAATTCTTACAAATTTAACAATCTGTTCTCTTGAGCTGGTATAATCCAGCCTCAGCACACTGCTGCATTGCCTGTTTTGCCATGGAAGGATATTTATTTGTAATTACTAATCATCTATGTTATCTACCTGTCTGTTTAAAGAACAAACTTTTTTTTTTTTTTTTTTTTGAGAGAGAAAGGAGAAAGAGAGAGGGGTAGAGGGAGGAGCAGAGGGACAGAGAGAGAGAATCCCAATTAGGCTTGTGCTGTCAGTGCAGAACCCGACATAGAGCTCCATTTCTTGAACCATGAGATCATGACCTGAGCTGAAATCAAGAGTCAGACGCTTAACCGACTGAGCCATGCAGGTGCCCCAATGGGATGTCATCTCTGAATAAAAGAAAACCCCTAAGGAAGACAACTTACAAGCATAACCGTTGTTCTTATTTTTTGCATTTCTGTAGTATAGTGTTTTTATAAAATGCCATTTGAGTTCCTACACATCTGTTTGGACACCACTGTCCTCTGAGTAGTATAGTAATATGCAGATAAAGCTAATTTTCATTTAGTGAATAAATACCAGTGATCACTCAGATACTTTTCTGTTTTGTGGAGATCGTAGGTTACTGTTAGTCTTGAGGACTTTATAATCTGAAGGGGTGTAGAATGGCACTCATGGATAAGAAAGACTTAACATTTTGTATAGGCCTTTTAAGTCTTCTACACTGCACTGGATGCTATATAAGAGATACTACTACCCTAGAACCATTATCTTTCCGTTGTTGAATAGGCTTGAGCTCTCCTTTGTGCACTACCACCTGCAATTTATGATGTGTTTACGTTTTTTTAAACACTCCTCTTCCCTCTCTTTTCCTTCCTCCCACTTTGATACAGAATCATGTTTCCTATTACCACAAACTTAGTGGCTTAAAACAACACATATTTATTAGCTCAGAGTCCACAGATCAGTAGTCCAGCACAGTGCAGATGAGATCTCTGCTCCGAATATCACAAGACTGAAATCCAGGTGTCGGCCAGCTGTGTTCTCATCTCTCTTTCAGGACTCTCACTCATTCCCAGTGTTGGTACCAATCAGTTCCTTGTGGTTATAGGACTGATCTTCCATGTTTTTGTCAGATATCAGCCAGGTACAACTCCCAGCTCCCAGAGGTCGCATCCTTGCCTCCCATCTGTCTTCTAGTCAGCTGCGGTGGGTGAAATCTTTCTCCTGCTTTCAAATCCCTCTGATTTTCCCTTTTTTCACCACCTAGAGAAAAATGTCTTTTTTTTTTTTAATGTTTTATTTATTTCCGAGGGAGAGAGACAGACAGCATGAACAGGGGAGGGTTAGAGAGAGAGGGAGATACAGAATCTGAAAGAGGCTCCAGGCTCTGAGCTAGCTGTCATCACAGAGCCTGACGTGGACTCGAACCCACAAACCGTGAGATCATGACCTGAGCTGAAGTCAGACGCTTAACCACCTGAACTGCTGGACTCCTTATCTGTGGACTCTGAGCTAATAAATGTGTGTTGTTTTAAACCACTAAGTTTGTGTCCCCAGTATTCTCATTTTAAAATAAGTCCAAGTTGTAATTAGTAAAATAAAGAGACTGAACATTACCTAAATGTTGGCTAAGAAAATAAGTGTAAAGATATATAAACATTACCTAAAAATGAAATACCTAGTACAAATGTATAAAATATAAAGCCTTGTGCCAGAACAGTCTAATGTTTACTCAAGAAGAGGAAGTTTAATAAAGGTAGAGGGAAAAGCTTGAAACTCATTGTAAATAAAAAGTCTTTATTGAAAAACCTGGTTTATTAAAGAAATAGGCAAAACTTTATTGCATTCTTGATAATGCAAATATTGACATGAACAAAAATGTATGAAAATTGACCTCTGGTTGAATTATGGTATGGCCATACAATGGAACCATTCATCTAATACTTATTGAACATCTACTGTGTACCAGACATTTTGCTTAGCTCTAAATAGAATAATAACCATCAAATACTCACTTGAAGCGTAACTAATGAGTTCATTATGGGAATAATAAGTGCTATAAAATTTAATATATTAAACTTGATACTAGTTTTGTTACTGATATGGATAGGAAAAATTGAAGAAACGAAAAGCATTTAAAGAAGATAAGTTTTGATTTGTTGTTTTTTTCTTAATCATGAGTATAAAGAGGTTGGACACCTTCCTTTCTTAGTTAATGCCCAATATTTACCCTATAGTGATCTATAAAACATTGCTGAGTTAATATCACAGGGTGTTATATTTCTGTTAAGACTTTTTACATGTATTTACAAATTGTATTGATAAAATATTTATTTTTATTTTTTTACAAATAGTTTATTGTCAAATTGGTTTCCACATAACACCCAGTGTTCATCCCCACAAGTGCCCTCCTCCATGCCCACCCCCCCATCCATCAGTCCTCAGTTTTTGTCAGCATTCAAGAGTCTCTCATGGTTTGCCTCTCTCCCTTCCCCCACCATTTCCCCCCTTCTTCTCCCCCTTGTTCCTCAGTTAAGTTCCTCCTAATCCTCCTGTACATGCAAACATGTGATATTTGTCCTTCTCTGCCTGACTTATTTCGCTCAGCATAACACCCTTAAGGTCCATCCATGTTGCTACACATGGCCAGATTTCATTGTTTCTCATTGCCATGTAGTATTCCATGGTATATATAAACCGCATCTTCTTGATCCATTCGTCCGTTGATGGACACTTAGGCTCTTTCCATGTTTTGGCTGTTGTGGAGAGTGCTGCTATGAACATTGGGGTACATGTGCTCCTATGCATCAGCACAAAATATTTTTAAATATGTTAAACTGCTATAGTTTATAATGGTGTAATGTGTAGCATGGAATATTTTTCTGATATTCAGGTTACATAATATGTTTTTTCTAAGTTATTCAGATAACAACTCTTTGAATTAAAAAAATGAAGAAAAGAGGAAAATATCCTTTTACTCAGAAGTAAGAGCAAAATTACATAGTGTGGTTATTTTGGAGAGAGCAAAGTCCTGTTACTTAGGTCGAAGAAGGGGAGGGAGTAGGAAAGGCATATCACATTTAGCAAGTGTCTAATAAAGATCAGATACTGTATAGTGCAAGTTTGTTATTCTATTTCAGTTAATATTTGTATTCATCTGAGTTAGATATTATTTTAAAATGAGAACATTGGGGACACCTGGGTGGCTCAGTCATTGGATGTCCGACTTCAGCTCAGGTGATAATCTCACGGTTCATGAGTTCGAGCCCCACTTTGGGCTCTGTGCTGACAGCTCAGAGCCTAGAACCTGCTTCGGATTCTGTGTCTCCCTCTCTCTCTGCTTCTCCCCTGCACTTGCTTCCTCTCTCTCTCTCTCTCTCTCACTCTCTCTCACCCACCCTCTTCCTCACCCGTTTTATTTTTAAAGCTTTAAAATATTCTCTTCCAGTTTAAATCCCTGATTTTATGTGTTTACTTAGCATTATGAAGACTACTTTTACTGTTGAGTAAGTAGCCATTGTTTAATTTGTTTATATCAGGATTTAAAAGGTAGGATATTAAATCTTATTTCTTGTGAGCATTAGCATAAGTAGCAATTCTGAAAGCAATAAACTGATCATTTTGTAAAGTGACTCTTTCTTGTAGGATTTTACAAAGAAGCTTTTGTCATTAAAAACTACACCAATGCTTAATAGAGCATTCTTTGTTTTTAATCTTACTCTTAGGTGAAGATTCATGACAAAATGGTTTTTTTTTTTTATTTTTTTGGCTGTGAATTAACAAATCAGTTACTTAACTTGTTTGCTTAGTTCTGTTTTGTGCCAGGCATAGTATTAGTTACTTTGGATACAAAGTCATATTAAGTAATGGGCTCTGTCTTCAAGGACTTTGCAGTTCAGAATAGGAGAAAAAAATTAAATACAGAAGTATATCAAAGTGAGGTAGATGCTGTCAGGAAAGCTTGCACATTGGAATCAGAAAGGAGAATATGCTTGACTTGTCAAAGTGTTGAAAATATTTTATAGGAGGTGAATATTAGCTGAGCCTAATGAGAGAAGAATATTTTGTCAGACACCTAGAGGAAGTGAATCTCAACAGAGGGAGCATTATACCCAAAGCCTGGCCTTTTTTAGGACACTTCAAATCATAGAGTATGACTGAAGAGGGGGAAAGGTGGAAGGTTTGGCCTTGAATTTGTTGATGCTGGGGAGCCATTGAAGGATTTTAATGGATTATAAGTCATTGAAGAATTTAAAGCAGGGAAATAACTTGAGCAGATTTTTACTCTAAATGGTTCCTACTGCAGTGTTATATTGAGGATAGATTTGAGAGAGGTAAGACAACAGCAGTTCTGGAGAGGTGAGGAGAGTCTTCACTAAGGTAATAATATTAGATATAAACTGGTAGATGAGAGATGTTAAGAAAAACATCAAAAATATTCAAAATTTGGTAAACTGTTAGTTGTGGAAGGTGAGAGGGGGGAAAGTATGTGAATTACTACTAGATTTCTGACGTGGGTGCTTGAGTGGTTTGGATAGAAACAAGGATGGAAGCTATAGTAGGAGAAAGACTGTTGAGTTTTGCTTTATGAGGGGGGAGCGTGAGGGCCCTGTGACCATCCAGTAGGGTGGATGTGAGTTTTAGAAGTCTGGATTATAGTTATAGATTTAGATACAAGTCATCAGATGTACATGGTTGTGAAAGAAAAGTTGGAGAGCATCATAAAGAAGGAAATAACGGAATGCCTGGGTGGCTCAGTGGGTTAAGCGTCCTACTTCAGCTTAGGTCATGATTTCACAGATCTCATCTCACGGTTCCTGGGTTCAAGCCCCACGTTGGGCTCTGTGCTGACAACTCAGAGCCTAGAGCCTGCTTTGGATTCTGTCTCTCCCTCTCTGTCTCCCCACCCTTGTTTATGCTTTCACTCTCTCTGTCTTTCAAAAATGAATAAATGTTTAAATTTTTTTAAATTAAATTAAAAAAGAAATAAGGGGGTGCCTGGATGACTCAGTCGGTTAAGTGTCCACCTTCAGCTCAGGTCATGATCTCATGGTTTGTGGCTTCAAGTCCTGCGTCGGGCTCTGTGCTGACAGCTCAGAGCCTGGAACCTGCTTCAGATTCTGTGTCTCCTTTCTCTGCCCTTCCCCTGCTCACAGTCTGTCTCTGTCTCTCTTTCAAAAATAAATAAACATTAAAAAATATTTTAGAAAAAGGACGGAAATAAGAGTTGAAGAAAAAGATCCAGGAACAGAATTTGGGAAGTACTAGTAAATAAAAGGAATTAATAACAGTCTGCAGCCTTCTTTGTAGTGATAAAAAGATATAAATATTTGGATCCACGAAGAGCTCATCATTTTTTTATTATTGAGGTAGATTTAACAAACAATGTTATATTTCAGTTGTACAATTAAGTGATTTCAACAATTTTATACATTATTCAGTGCTCATCACAATGACTGTACTCTTAAGGAACTTATCTTTTTATGAAATTAAGGAGCAAGTGTATATGTGCTTACGATAGAAAAATTACTTAACATGCAAGTTAAATGCATGAAACATAATATGAACTGTAAAAGTATATACTGAAACTAAAAACAGCTTGGAGTTAGATCATAAAAGAGTCTTTTTAGGTTTTGTTTTGCGGGACACTTGGGTGGCTCAGTCGGTTAAGCATCCAACTCTTGATCTCATTTCAGGTCATGATCTTGCTGTTTGTTGGTTTGAGACCTGTGTTGGGTTCTGGACTGGTAGCGCCAAGCCTGCTTGAGATCCTGTCTCTCCCTTTCTCTGCCCCTCCCTCTCTCTCATTCTTTCTCAAAATAAATAAACCTTAAAAGAAGATATATGTTTTGAATAAGGTTAAAGTAAGAATGAAACCATTATAAGAACTAATAGTATTGTTAAGAATAAACATGTAAAAAATGGCATCAGGAACACACCTGCATCAAACAAAATTGGATTTATTAACTTTTGGCACTGAGGGACATGGAACATGTGGAACCTTGAAGCATCTCAGGGAGAAGGCGTTAGAAAGGACTTACAGGATTTGGGTTTATGTTAAGTGATTTGGGGGAGGTCAAGAAAGTAGGGGTCTGTGCCGTCGAAAAGCAGGACTAATTCTGTGATTCAGTATCTTAATAATTCTTATCTAGGAGGCAGGAAGAACATTGTGGGGCTAAAACTGGAATTGGTAAGGAAGCAGATATATTAGCCAGAGAAAGGGAGTGTCTGACCATTTCTTGGTTTCGGCAGTGCTGTTTTTGTCTCTGTTCAGATAAAGTCAGAGTGGCCTTGTCTGATGTTAGGTGTTATCTGAAATTGTTTATCTTTCAAATAAAAGTTATGTTACAAGCATACTGATATAGCTCTGAGTGCCAAGTCAACTCCCAGCAACACAAGACCTGACTGATAGTGACAAACCAGCCCCTGGCTGTCAGGAGCCACTTTTGTCTTTCTTAGACTCCAGCAGCAGGGAGAGAATGCAGCAAAGGCTTCTTGGCAGAGAGAAATGTTGGCTGTTGTTAGGTAGTGATCTAGTAAGTTTGTAGTTGGGATAGAGTAAGGAAGGAATTAAGGGAGCTTTGGAAGGGCGGAAAGGTAAGGAGAGACAAACCGGAGAATGGTTTCTAAGTGATCAACTTTGCGTATAGTTTAGGGTAGATTCCTGACCCATATTATGGTATGATTAAATTAATGTTTGTGGACAATACAGTTGCCTTTTAAAATTATTAAGTATCTAAAAATGATTTTTTTAACTCTTATTTTTTTTAAATTGTAATTAGGCTCAGTGCCCAACATGGGGCTCAAACTCCTGAACATAAGATTAAAATTCATGTGTTTACCACCTGAGCCAGCCAACCACCTTTCTAAAATAATGCTTTTATTGTATTTTATTTTTAATGACTATTTATTTTGAGAGAGAGAAAGAGCTCACGCAGGGGAGGGGTAAAGGGAGAGGGTAAAGAGAATCCCAAGTAGGCTCTTCACTGTCAGCATGGAGCCCAGTGAGGGGCTCAAACCCATGAACCATAAGATCATGACCTGAGCTGAAACCACAGTCACATGTTTAACCGACTGAACTACTCAGGCACCCTGAAAAATGATTTTAATGAACATTTTAACTGACTGATAACTCAGAATAACTATTTTCCTTAAAAATATTTGTCCATATACTTTTTTTTACATTGTCACAATTACTTTTCTTTATATTCTGAACTTAAAAAATAATATTTTCTTAATATACCATCATACACTTTAGTCTGTGTTTTTACCTTGTTTGAAGAGGATCATTTCAATAGTTGTCTGTGAGGTTATCCATTTTCTCAGAAAGGGAAAAGCAGTAATATAAAGCAAATAACAATTTGGGCGGAAAAATTAACAAGCATCTATCACTGATGAAATGGAATAAAGGAAGAGAAGAATAAAAAATTTTGAATTCCTGAAACTGACAAATTTAAATTATATCTATATGCATAGTTTCTCAATTGGATGATGTATTATAATAAAATAACAAAAGTTGGTAACACTCACCAAAACTATTTCTACAAGATATCCTGAAGGTTGTAAAATATATCTGATTTTTTTGTTAGGTTGAAAGTTTTGACATTTGTTGACAGTGGTAGAAAATGATGAGGGGTGCCTGGCTGGCTCAGTCAGTAGAGCATGCAGCTCTTGATCTTGGTGGTGTAAGTTTGAGCCCCATGTTGAGTGTAGAGATTACTTAAAAAGAAAAATCTTAAAAGAATTAAAAAATAAAGAAAATAATGAGGGTAGAATTTGCTAGTGGTAAGATGTTCATGTTCATATTGAAATCAGAATTTATAATCTGCATGTGGCTGGGTTCACATCCTATAAAAATTAGTCTGAATTAGAGAAGGCTGATACTTCTGGGTTTAAGATGCCTGGCATCCCCATTAGTGTTGGCCACTAGCCTTTCATCCTTAGTTTATTCTCTTGTGCCTATTTGATAGGGTTGTCTTCTTAAATGCTTTTGAAAAGTCTTATTTCTACACCATAATAAACTAAGAAGAGAAAGGCTCTATCATTGGAGAAGACTGATTGTTGAAAGAATTTTTTAAACCTTTTATACTATAAAATTTAAGTACTTTTATTATCCACTGAATTTGTTTTGACCATATACAGAATAATTTTAGGTATAATTTATAACATAAGTCAAATCATACTGTAGCAAAATATTAAAATTAATATATCTAATTCATAACCTATAATTTTAAGAAGTGTTTCATGTTATAAAACTCCATAAGAAAAAAACATTTAGAAATGCTTGAAGTTCATTGCAGTGACTTTAAACTAGCATGTAATTGAAATCCCGAGAATATGTTTCATTCTTAAAGCATAAAGTACAGCTAAAAAAGAGATGTAAAATTCATTTACATTTTATCATTTTATTTAGATTTTTCAATGTTAAATTTTAACAGAGAACATAATTAACAATGAACATAGACCCAAATAATTTAGATTTAGATGCTTTACTTTATCCATATTATTTGAGCATAATAGCTTAATAAACTATTAAAATACAGATAATAGTAAAGTTATTAATTTGATCTAAAATTTTTTTGACCTTCACCATTTATATTTAAGTGCTTTTTTCTCTCCAGACTTACCAGCTGTGTCATGTTACAACTGAATGTATAAAAAATTAATTTGTTCTTGTTCATTTCCTCTTAGAATCTAATGTCATTAATCATTACTGATGTTGACACTTAAAGTCAATTTTATATATAGATTACCTATTATTTATAAAAGTAATGATGGCTGTTTATTTAATGAGTGAAATCTTTTATTCCAAATATATTTTAATTTTATGAAGTACAGTTTATTTATTACATATCAGAGTTTCAGACATTTAAGTAAAGTGAGTACATTATGTATAAATTAAATATGTATAGATCTTTTCATATTAACTATTTATATCATTAATCAGACTTAAATCACTTATAGAAACGTGTTAGGAAATTTGAAGTCATAGTGCAAAGTAAGAAAATTATTTAAAATGCATAGACAAAAGGTTAATGTCCTTCCAGTGTAAAGAAGTCTTGTGAAGTAGTAAGAAAAACAAGCATCTTTGTTGAACATGGGCAAAGGACAGGAACATAGAAATTCACAAAAGTATAAATATAGAAATTAAAGAAAAAGAAGTTTAAAGCAGTTTAAAGCAAATTGATATTAATACTATTTTAATGATAATGCTTGATGTTGTGGAAGTTGCAGAGAAATAGTCTCATCTATCTCTGGCAGAAATATATACTGACATAAGTTTCTATAATATAATTTGGAAATACACATCAAAACCTTGTAAATAGAGATGAATATACACAAAGATTTTTATCATAGCACTTTTTGTAAAAACAAAGAGTTGGAAACAACTAAATGTTTATCATTAGGTATAAGTTAAATTATAAACATCCAGGGCGCCTGGGTGGCTCAGTTGGTTGAGCGTCCGACTTGGGCTCAGGTCATGATCTCACGGTTTGTGGGTTTGAGCCCCGCGTCGTCCTCTGTGCAACAGCTAGCTCAGAGTGGAGCCTGCTTAGGATTCTTTGTCTCCCTTTCTCTCTGACCCTCCCCTGCTCATGCTGTGTATGTGTGTCTCTTTCTCTCAGAAATAAATAAAACATTAAAAATTTTTTGAAACATAAATTATAAACATCCATGTCATGTAGCCAATTTCTTTAAAATGATGTTTTTAAACTTAGATTGTTAAACTGTATTCAGAAGTATCCTTGATTTCCTCAGAGATATTTTGAAGAACCCTGGGAGAGGAGGAGGCTGAGCACAACTCCATTCTGCTCAACCAGAGCAGCTTTGTATCTGCTTTTTAATACAAAAGTTTCAAATAAGAGTTTGCCTGGAGGAAAGGGCAGGAGGGGGATACATTTGGCTGCTAAAAACTTAGCCTTAAAGTGTTCAGTACAATGGCAAACAGTGCAACGGCAATTATCTTAACAAATGAAAAATAGTAGAGTATAAAATAATGGGTATAGTTGGGTCTCAGTGTCTAAGAAAAATTATATCTCTGTCATCTGTGCATATGAGAAAATGGAAGTTTATGATAATAATTGCAACAAAATAAAAAAAAAAGCAAGTGATAGTTTTCAGGTGATTTTTACCCTTTGTTTTAACTTTATTTGAGAGAGAGAGTGTGCATGAGGAGCAGGGGAGAGGGGCAGAAGGAGAGAGAGAGAGAATCCTAAGCAGGTTCCNAGCCAAAATCAAGAGTCAACCATGCAAGGATTGAGCCATCCAGGTATCCCCCCGCCTTTTTTGACTTCCTGTATGTCTTTTTTTAATGTTTGTTTATTTTGAGAAAAAGAGTATGAGCAAGGGAGGGGCAGAGAGAGAGGTAGGAAGAATCCCAAACAGGGTCTGCACTCTCAGCATAGAGCCTGACGTAAGGGCTCTATCTTACAAACCATGAAATCATAACCTGAGTGAAACCAAGAGCCAGACACTTAACCAGCTGAACCACCCCAGCGCCCCTTGCTTTCTTTTAAAACATATTTCCACAAGTAGTTATTATTAGAAGTTAGTTAAGTTGTGATTCAGGATCCCAGGGTGGGGATTACCATGTACCCTGGGCCACCTTTACAACTCTGGGAGAAGAATGGAGGACAGAGGAGACGTGGGGTAGAGGCAGTTCACGTCTTCCTAGGAAATGTGCCTTCTGCTCAGAGGTCATCCTAGGCTGACAACCTAGGATATGGGGCAGAGGGACTTGTATATGCGCCGGTACCATTCACACGTGGACGTCCCCCCCTTTAGCAATCATTGTCTTCTCACAGTGGTGGAATTCCAGATAGTTCTGCCAGCAGTTCCTGGTCTGGTTCTGGTTGGGGAAGTACCTGTCTAAAAGGGGCAATCCAGGGGCACCTGAGTGACTCAGTCAGTTAAGCGTCCGACTTTAGCTCAGGTCATGATCTCGCGGTTCGTGGGTGCGAGCCCCGCGTCGGGCTCTGTGCTGACTGCCAGCTCAGAGCCTGGAGCCTGTTTCAGAGTCTGTGACTCCCTCTCTCTCTGACCCTCCCCTGCTCACGCTGTCACTCTCTCTCAGAAATACATTTTAAAAAATTTAAGAAAATTAAAAAATAAATAAAAGGGGCAGTCCAGTACTTCTTGATTTTGGTCTTGATGTCTTCTGCCACGGTGCTGACTCCTGAAGACACCACTGAAACAGCTCACAGCTCAGTGTCTACCCTCTGTTTTGTTTATCTATATTTTATAAAATGGACAGGTGCTGTGTGTGATGAGGTAGGAAAAAAGCAATAGCCACTAATAAATATTTTTTTTAAGTTTATTTATTTAAAGAGAGAGAAAAAGTACAAGTGGGGAAGGAGCAGAGCGAAAGGGAGAAAGAGAATCCCAAACAGGCTCCACACTGTCAGTGCAGACGCCAATGTGGGGCTTAATCTCACCAACCATGAGGTCATGACTTGAAGTCAGACACTTAACCAACTGACCCACCCAGGTGCCCCCATAAATACTTTTAAAATGCTATCACCTTTACATGCAAAGTCCCCTTTTAATGTTGGTGTGGTCTAAGTATAAGATTTACTACATGCCAACTGCTGTTCTCAGCAGTTGACATACATGAGCTCATCTGAGTATTATAACAGCCCTACTTAGGTATTATAAGAGACCTTAAATAATGTGACCAAAGTCATGCTGCTGATTCACTCTACCTTGATGTATCACCTCTTGTTTTCAAAGAATTCCATCTTACTAAACCCCAGCTTGTATTACTAATTCCTTTTTAAAAATTTTTTTAACGTTTATTCATTTTTGAGAGACAGAGAGTGAATGGGGGAGGGGCAGAGAGGGAGGGAGACACAGAATCCGAAGCAGGCTCCAGGCTCTGAGCTGTCAACACAGAGCCCAATGCGGGGCTTGAACTCACGGGCTGCGAGATTATGAACTGAGCTGAACTCGGACACTCAACCGACTCAGCCACCCAGGCGCCGTCGTATTACTAATTCCTGTAAATTTCAGAAATAGTATATAAGTGAGATGTAACAACACACATAGGTATATTGACATGTTTATATGTATTTTGCATTTTGTTGGTATTTTCAGTTTTTATTTTTTATCTCATCCTGTAAGTAGCCTTTGACTTATTGTTACTTCACTCATTGCCACCATCATATGCAGACAGGAAACAAGAGGATCTTCTAAGTCGATCAGATGCTCATCCTTACTAAAACACTTTAGAAACCTGTCTGTGGTAGCCCTGGTCCTGAGTTACTGTGTTTGTTTTTAAGCAAACTGAGCAACATACACATATGAATATGTATAGTGTCTACGTGCTGTGCTTCTGGAACACATACAAATCATTGCCCTTGGAACATAACACAAATTACAGGTTTTTATACCTGAAGATGTTATTTCTTTTGGTATTATTTCCTGGTCCAGACTTTCCGCTGTCAGCAAGATTTATGCTTGACTTATTTATGGTAGTAACTGATGTGTTGAGCCATCCACATGTTCTCTTATCTGTGACCCTGTGGGCCTTCACAGAGGTAGGTGGAAAAGCTAGGAGGAAACTGGATGCATTTAGAGACCAATAATCCCTATATATGTGCTTTTTTCCAACAGCAGATTGTTCATTTACAAAATACTGGTTAGGTTTGATCAGTGTCAGAAAAGAAATTGTCAGGATTCTAAGGGAAAAGGGACATGTGAAAGAGAAAGGAAGAATTATTAGCAAGGGCAGTGAAATATGCTGAACAAATGGATGGAGAATACAGAAGAAAAGTATAGGGAAGTATGCTAATGCAAATACAGAAATTAAAACCCCATTACTGAAAGATGATGGTCTAAATGACTTAACTAGGGAAATACTATTTTGATAGCCCTATGAATAAAATTAGTCCCTTTCCACA
Source organism: Crocuta crocuta (assembly GCF_008692635.1). Taxonomy (NCBI): domain Eukaryota; kingdom Metazoa; phylum Chordata; class Mammalia; order Carnivora; family Hyaenidae; genus Crocuta; species Crocuta crocuta. The sequence continues at coordinate 1,499,103 of NW_027532594.1, forward strand.
TTTTTCTGGATATTAAAATAATCCAAATCCTTAGCTGGAAGACGATTTTCTTAGACAAGTTTTTAAATATTAGAAAATCTATATGAAGCACATAAATCCATATGTAGTCATATATTAATGAAGCTTTTTCCTAAAACTACATGTGTTTCTTTTCTCTTTCGTTATTTTGTACAATTTGTAGTAATGTAAAAATTATTATTTGGTGTAGGTGGGACTTTGCCTTACATGTATCTAGTGATTTACCCAGTGAAAGAATTAGAGCTGAGTTGTGGAACTTGTTTCCTGCCTTGAAAGATCCCCTGGGGCTTTGTGACCCTTCTGTGATCATTGGAGCAGGCTGGGCACTTGAAGAGACTCTGATATTTTTTAGAGAAGGGTTTGTTCATTCTTTGTCCAACCTTGCAATAGCCGTTAAGGTTTTCTCCCATGGCATATGATATCCTGCTCTCTGATACATAGATTGGAGGATGAAGGTGGCCATGGAGTTAATAAACATTTCAAAATAATGTGATATCTCATAGTCATTACTCTGTGCTAATGATTTTACATTAATATGACTGAACGGTATAGAGATGTAATCTATTTCCACACCTTCTTTGAAAAGTAACTCTCAGGGGCGCCTCGGTGGCTCAGTCAGTTGAGCATCTGACTTCGGCTCAGGTCATGGGTTCATGGTCATCTTGGGGTTCATGGGTTCAAGCCCCACTTCAGGCTCCGTGCTGACAGGTCAGAGCCTGGAGCCTGCTTCAGCTTCTGTCCCCCTCTTTCTGTGCTTCTCCCCTGCTCACACCCTGTCTCTCTCTCAGGAATAAATAAAGATTTAAAAAATTAAACAAAAAGATAAGTACCTCTCAGTACCTCTCAGATCTTTATGATGTAACTCTAAGACTATGTATCCAAAATGGTACTCACTAGCCTGTGTGGCTATTGAAATTTAAATTAATAAAAATTAAATAAAATATTTGGTTCTTCAGTTGCACTGGCAGTAATTTAAGTGCTCATTAGTTACACGTGGCTACTTAGTAGACACCATCGTAGATAATGCAAATGTAGAAAATTTCTGTTGGGCATAAAATTCAATTGATCTTCTTTCCCCTAGAGGAGATATGTATGTCTTTTGAGGAGGTCATTGATGTTGTTTCATCCATGTCTTTTAAAATGTAAGTTTATTGAAGAGAAATAACTGTTTTTTTCAAGTTGGTCAGAAGTTCTTATAACTTTGACAGTATATTACAATGACTAGATTTGCAAGTTAGCTAACTTTACTATGAGGAAAGCTTCATTCAGGTTAATCAGTAATAGAGATTTTCTGTTAATCTGTAAAATACTTTAAAGTTGGGCTTCTGGGAAACAGCATGATGTAGGTAGTGAAAAAGAACACTCACTTTCAATACAGGAAACACAATCTTGTCCCAGCTTTGCCACTAACTAGTTGTTAAGACTTAGGAAATTTTCCCTACGTGACTTACTTATTTTGTAACTAGAAATATATCTTATAACTAGAAATACTTTTTTTTAAGTTAAGTATGCTCTGTGCCCAATGTGGGCCTTGAATTAATGACCCCGAGATCAAGAGTTGCATGTTCTACTGACTAAATGATATGGATCTGGGTGCCCCTGGAAGTACCTTTTGACCCTCTTCATTCATTTCATCCATCCCTACCTCTGCCCTTGGGAACTGTTAGTCTGTTTTCTGTATCTGTGAGCTTAGGGATTTGCTTGTTTTTAAGATTCCACAGATAAGTGAGATCACCATATTTGTCTTTTATTATCTAACTTATTTTACTTACAATAATTCCCTCAGGGTCCATCCATGTTGTTGCATATGGCAGAATTTCATTCTTTTTTATGGCTCAGCAATACTCTGTGACATATATATAAATATCTGTATCTATATGTCACATTTTCTTTATACATTTGTTAGTGAACACTTAGTTTGTTTCTGTATCATAGCTATTGTAAATAATGCTCTAGTAAACCTGAGAGTACATATATATTTTCAGATTAGTGTTTTCATTTTTTTCTGATAACTACTCAGAAGTAGAATTTCTGGATCATATGGAAGATGTATTTAAAAATTTTTGAGGAACCTCTGTACTTTTCTCCATAGTGGTGTACCTATTTACATTCTCCCTAACAGTGCATGTGGATTCCCTTTTCTCCACATTCTCGCCAACACTTGTTATCTCTTATCTTTTTGATACAGCCATTCTGACACGTGTGAGGTGATACCTCATTGTTGTGTTGATTTGCATTTCTCTGATGATTAGTGATGTTGAGCGTCTTTTCATGTATCTGTTAGCCATCTGTATGTCTTCTTGGAAAAATGTCTATTCAGATTCTCGGTCCATTTTTTAATCAGATTGTTATTTGCAGTTGAGTTGTATGAATTCTTTGTATACTTTGAATACAAAGTATCAGACATATGATTTGCAGATACTTTCTCCCATTCAGTGGTTGTCATTTCATTTTGTTGAAATGGCTTTTTGTTTGTTGTTTATTTGTGGGTTTTTTGGCTGTGCAGAGCTTTTTAGTTTGATGTAATCTCATTTGTTAATTTTTACTTTGGTGGCCTTAAGACTTTGGGTATTTAATTATCCAGAGTTAATTTGGGATTTAATTTCTTCATCTCTAAATTGCACGTTTAAATAAAATATTTTTAAAAATCTCTTGGAATAGTAACTATGAGTACTTTGTTTTCTCAGATACAACTTTTATAAAAGATGTATGGTTTTGAATGGAAGAGATAATACAAAAAGAAAGAAGATATGATATCACTAAATTGCTACCCAGGAATATGAGAAGGATTCTGTTAGTCTTAAGTTGTAATAGCCTATCATAAAATATTGCATTCATCATGTTCATTCCTTCTGCATAAAAACCATGATTAGCTTTGGAAGCATGCAAACCTGACTTTAGATAACATTTCTCTGGTCACTAGTTGGGTGGCATCAAGTGAGTTACATAACCTGTCTGCCTCAGTTTCCTATTGGATGGATGAAATGATGTGTTATCATGATCTCTTAAGACCTTGCAGCCAATTCAGAAGGATAGACACGTTATTACAGTCATGGGTGGGAAAGTTTATTATAGATGTATGCCACACATTATAAAAATAGAAAAGGACATTATTTAACTGAGACCCAGCCATGGTAGAGAAGGTAGGGAAGAGAGTAGCAGAAGGGTGCTCCAGGGAGAGTGAGTAGTATGCACAGAGACCCCCTGGTATGTGAGGTCTACAGCTAAAGCAGAGAGAAGGAGTAGAAGAGTTTGGTAAGAACTAAGCCCGGGAATATATGGACAGAGGCCAGCAAATAAAGGATTCAGAGTTTAAACTTCATGGTGAGCACTGTGGGATCACACTGAAACTTTTAAGCCTGTATTTGTGAGAAGGGTAATATAAACATATGGGGAGAAAAGGAGCAAATCTGTGCTTTCAAGTGTTCACTCCAGTGGGAAAGTGGAGAATGGATTAGAAGCAAAGAGACCATAGGAAGCTATTTTTTCCAGTTTTAGTGAGAAATGATGAAGAATTATATCAGGAAAATGGAAGGAAGTGAGCAGATTCTATATGTATTAAGGAAGTAATGTCAATATTAATAAATTGGTGACTGGTTGATGTGGGGTTGAGGAAGATGGAGGTTTCTTTCTTAAGTATCAGAATGGATAATGGTGACTTTTCATTGGGTAAGGAATACTTTAAGAAAAACTGACTAGTGAGATAATATACTGCATTTAAGAGGCTACACCCCTAAGCCAAATTGCCTGCTTTAAAATCCTGGCTTTCCCATTTACTAGCTTTGTGACCATGGATGTGTTACTTAGTCTCTTGTGTTTTAATTTCTTTTATTAGCTTCGTTAAAAAATTGCTATTGAGGTATAGCTAACATGCATTGTTATATTTCAAGTGTACAACATAGTGATTCAACAATTCTTTTTAAAAAATATTTATTTATTTATTTTAAGAGAGAGAGAAAGTAAGAGTGGGGGAGGGGCAGAGAGAGAGGGAGGGAGAGAGAATCCAAGCAGGCTGCCCACTCCATGCAGAGCCCAATGCAGCACTCGATCCCACGACCCTGGGATCAATGACCTGAGCTGAAATCAAAAGTCCAACGCTTAACCGAATGAGCCACCCAGGTGCCCCCTGTTTTGACAATTCTATACATTACTTTGTGCTCACCACAGCAAATATAGTCACCATATAACATTATTAAAATATTATTGACTGTATTCTCTGTGCTGCACTTTTCACCTCCGTGGCTTATTTATTGAATAACTAGAAGTTGGGATCTTTTATCCCCTTTACCTACTTCATTGGCTTCATTTACACCTGAGTTAATAGGTGTGAAATGCTTAGACTAACTTCTGGCATGTAAGCACTGTATGTTTTTGCTATTATTAATAGAAGATATGAGTTCACTTTTAAACATAATGGAGGAGAATCATATGAAAATATATAGTATGCAGGTAGATATATGAGACTAGAGCCCAGTAGAGAAGTCTGAGCTGGAGATACCGTAAGGAAAGTTATATAAGTAGTAGTTGAAACTAAGAGAATATAGGAAATATCCCAGGAAAACAGATACAGTGAAAACACCAAAAATGGGACTTTAGGGAACATCAATAATTTAAAAAATCAAGGAAGACGAGCTTATGGATATAACTGAGGGAGAGTGAGTAGAGTTATAAAGAAGAATATTAGGCCTTAGGGTCCCAGATGCCAAGAGCAGTGTGGGAGTGTTTAATGTCAAATGTTATAAAGCTGACAAATGTGATAAGATTGAAGAAGTCACTGGATTTGCACCAAAGAAAGTCAGAGAGTGACCTTAGAACATTTCTTTAGAGTTTGGTACAGAGGTCACTCTACCAAGGACTGAGGAATAAATGGATCAGGAGGCAATAGAAATGCTAAGTTTAGATCTCTCTCTGTCTTTCTCTATCTAAATCTGTTTTTTTTTAAACATTTATTTATTTTTGAGAGACAGAGTGAGACAGAGCATGAGTGGAGGAGAGGCAGAGAGAGGAGGCACAGAATCTGAAGCAGGCTCTAGGCTCTGAGCAAACATTCAGCACAGAGCCTGATGCGGGGCTCAAACCCATGAACAGTGAGATCATGACCTGAGCCGAAGTCAGACGCTTAACCGACTAAGCCACCCAGGTGCTCCTGAATCTGTTTTTTAAGTTTAGTTTTATCAAAGTAATAGTTAAAAAAATCAAATAGTTCCATAAGGGTTAGAAGGAAAAAAGGAAAGGCAAACCTGTTCCCCTTTTCTTCCTATTTCTGCTTTCTTTTTTATTTGAAAACCAAAATAAAATTGGCTAACTTTTTTCTTCTAATATTTACTGCTGCATTTCATAAACCACTAGGTATTTGCCCAAAGAACACAAAAATACTAATTCAAAGGGATACATGTACCCCGATGTTTATAGTAGCATTATCTACAACAGCCAAACTATGGAAAAGCCCAGTGTCCATCAACTAATGAATGTGTAAAGAAGATATGGAATATTACTGAGCCATAAAAAAGAATGAAATCATGCCATTTACAACAACATGGATGGAAGCAAGAGTATTATGATTAGTGAAATATATCAGAGAAAGACAGACACTATATGATTTCACACATGTAGAATTTAAGAAACAGAACAAAGGGGCAAAGGGAAAAAAGAGAGGCAAACCAAGAAACAGGTTCTTAACTGTAGAGAACAAACAGATGATTATCAGAGGGGTGGTGGATGGTGGGGGATGGGTTAAATAGGTGATAGGGATTAAAGAGTACATCTATTGTGATGAGCACAGGATGATGTCTGGAAGTGATAAATTACTATAGTATTCCCCTGAAACCAATATAACACTGTGTGTTAACTAACTGGAATTAAAATAAAAACTTGAGGGGGCCCTGGGTGGCTCAGTTAGGTGTCCTACTCTTGATTTTGGCTCAGGTCATGATCTCGCAGTTCCTGGGATCAAGCTCCAAGTAGGGCTACTTGGATTCCTCTCTCTTCCTCTCTTTCTGCCCCTCCCTCACTCATTCCCTCTCCCTCCCTCCCTCTCTCTCTCTCTCTTTCTCTCTCTCAAAATAAATTTTACAAACTTTAAAAACTAAAACAAAATAAGATAAAGATTTATATCTTTTATACAACCTCTTTCCTTTTTTTTCTTGTTTTAAGTTTAAATTTTTGTTAGTTGACATACAGTGCAATATTGGTTTCAGGAGTAGAATTCAGTGAGTCAGTCACTCAAATACAACACCCAGTGCTCACAAGTGCCCTCCTTAGTACCCATCACCCATCTAGCCCATCTCCCACCCTTCTCCCTCCATCAACCCATAGTTTGTTTTCTATCATTAAGAGTCTCTCGTGGTTTGTTTCCCTCTCTCTCTTCCCTTATTCTTAAAAAGAAAGTTCACAATTTTTGGTTAAATTAATATTTAGTACTTTATTGTAGCTACATAGATGTTTACAGAGGAATTACAGTATATTGTGATTTCTTTTCCTTTTTGTAAAAACAGCTTTAACAGTTGATAATTGCTTTTTATTTCTTTATTGTTTGCTTTATTTTCTATGTACATATCAGTAACCTGTCTCCAAAATTTCAGCAGAACTGGAAAGCTCCTCAGTAACTTCAAACATCCCAGAATATCTGCCAAATTCTTTCTCGCCCCCCCTCCGCCCCCCCACCTTGGTGCATCTCACCCAGAGCTTACCATGGTCATGGTCTAATGTAAATTTTGTTGTTCTATGCAGGCCTGGTGGAAGAGCTGTTGTATCCATGCTTTCCTTTAGAATTTCGAGGAGAAGCCAAAGTGGTTTCATGGATGCAGCATAATTTTTTTAAAATCTATTTGAGGATGCTAATTGCAGTTTCTAATTTGGGGAATTTTCTTTGCTTCTTTACTATTTCTGGATCTCATGTGTTCATCTTTCTTGGTTTTTCTCCCTGTTTTGATGGAAAATCTTCTTAAACGGCTTCTTAAGAAAAGGAATACTGGGACGCCTGGGTGGCTCAGTCGGTTAAGCACCCAGCTTCGGCTCAGGTCATGATCTCAGGGTTCATGGGTTCAAGCCCCCCATCGGGCGCTGTGCTGACAGCCAGCTCAGAGCCTGGAGCCTGTTTCAGATTCTGTGTCTCCCTCTCTCTCTGACCCTCCCCTGCTCACGCTGTCTCTCTCAGAAATAAATAAAACATTAAAAAAAATTTTTAATAAGAAAAAGAAAAGGAGTACTGAGGAAATAAAGTTGTCAAGACTGTGAGATGGTTTGGCTAGATACAGAATTCATATAGAAATGCTTTTTCAGGGGCACCTCGGTGGCTTAGTTAGGTGTCCAATCTTGGCTCAGGTCATGATCTCTGATTGGCGGGTTTGAGCCCTGTGTCAGGCTCTGTGCTGAAGACTTAGAGCCTGGAGCCTGCTTTGGATTTTGTGTCTCCGTCTTTCTTTTTTCCCTGCCCCGCTCACACTCTGTCTCTCTCTCTCAAAATAAATAAATATTTTTTAAAAATAAAAAAAAAGAAATACTTTTTCATCAGATTTGAAAATATTTTTTCCTATTATCTTCCGGTGTTCACTGTTGCTGTTGAAAAGTTGGATTCTAGTTTGATTCCTACTTCTTTTTATAACAGCCCCCCTTTTTTCCCCTTTCTCCTTAGAAGCTTTTAGGTCCCCTCCTCCACCCCTCCAAACCTTCAGTTCTGAGGTTTTACAGTGATGTGCAACAGTTTTTAAAATAATTTTTTTAAGTTTTATTTATTTCTGAGAGAGAGAGAGCAAGGGAGGGTCAGAGAAAGAGGGAGATACAGAATCTGAAGCAGGCTCCAGGCCTGTGCTGTCAGCACAGAGCCTGACGCCGGGCTCAAACTCATGATCCGTGAGATCACGACCTGAGCCGAAGTCGGATGCTTAACCGACTGAGCTACCCAGGCGCCCCTAAAATAATTTTTTAAATGACTTGATCTTTTCAATGTGAAAACTTGTGTCCTTCTCTTCTTGGAACTATTATTCTTAATAAAGCCTCTTTCTTAATTCTTTCTTTCTTAAACTCCTACTGGTGGATACTGTATTTTATTTTAAGCCTTTCACTCTTATTGTTGTCATTTTTGCCTTTGTGCTCTTTTTGGAACATGCAATCAATTCTCTAACACTCCTATTGAATTTTTCTAATAATACATTATTCAATTTTTAGGAGCTCTTTCTTGTTTTGGGGAGAATCCAAAGTGGTTTCATGGATGCAGCATATTCTTTTATCCATTTGAGGATGCAGTTTCTAATAATTTCTCCTCCCTACATCATCTTATTTCCTCAAGGCTCTTTTTTGTTTGCTTGTTTTGGCTCTTTTCTTCAACATTGAAATGTCCTGTGATTCTTGGCTGTCCAATTTTAAGAGTGGCTGAAGTATTTTGTTATGTGACAGTTTTACTAAATGCATTGATGCCACATAGCAGAGTTTGCCATCCAGCATAATTTCCTTCCACTTAGCAACCTGTAAGATAATGATATTTTAAGATTTGGGTATGGCCACAACTCACTTCTAGATTCTTTTTGTCTGTACCACCCTGGACATTTAGGTTCTATTTTGGTGAAAGCAATCTGAAATTTTCAGTAGCGTACATAGGGAAAGTTTTATCTCTCTCAGACTACATGTACAATGTGGTCTGCAGTGCCTTCTGCTCATGCTCCTCATATCAGGACTCAGACAAATGGAGGCTCCCTTATGAAACCTGCTTGTAGAATTGTTGAGGTGGGAAAGGGGAATAGGGCAGATTGTGTACTATCTCTAAAAGCCTCTACAAAAAAGTGTCCATGCCATTTATACTCACATTTTCATTAGCCAAAGCAAATCACGTGGCCATGCTTAATTTATTTTTTTAATGTTTGTTTGCTTGTTTATTTATTTATTTATTTTGAGAGAGAGAGAATGAGTGGGGGCAGGTCAGAGAGAGAGGGAGACACAGAATCTGAAGCAGGCTCCAGGCCCTGAACTGTCAGCACAGAGCTCGACATGGGGCTCGAACTCACAAACTGTGAGATCATGACCTCAGCCAGTCAGAAGCTTAAATGACTGAACCACCCAGGCAGGCCATGCCTTATTTAAAATGCAGAGTGAAATGCAAGCCTACTTGCCTTGGAGGAGAGGGCAACCAGAATATTTGTAGCATCTGTAATGGCAACCACAATGGCATTCCACTTTTGCATGTTCTAGGATTCCTTCATGCTCTTGCTATTTTAATGAATTTTGCAATATTTGTATCTTCCAAGAATGATATGTCTAAGTGTCCTTCCAGCTTCAACATTTATGGCTGTATGACCTAAAAACTGTCACTCACTCCTCACAACTTGTTGAAAATTACTATGTTCAATAAATATGGTGAAAATAAAAACAATAGTTTCATAAAAGGTGGAAGCTGGTTTTCTCAATAGCAGTTTCTTTTTTACAAAAATGTTCAATATTTTGACAGAATTCTAAGACATTTTTGTTTCTGTGTTGAATCATTGGCAGTATTTAAAATGTATTTGCATCTTGAATTATAAATGTCTAGTTGAGAAGTTTTACATGACCAGATACCTCAGCTATCTTAAATGGTATTCTTGGTTGAAAATGAACACGTATGTTTTTAAATATATCTTAAAATTTCTTTTTAAGTTATTTTATGTTGTCATTCAAAAAATTCTTCAAATATGTCAGAAATCTTCTGTCAGATAAAATTTCAGTTACCTTTAGAGGTGCCTGGGTGGCTCAGTTGGTTAAGTGTCCAACTCTTGACTTTGGCTCAGGTCATGATCTCACGGTTGTGAGATGGAGCCCCATGTTTGGGTTCTACACTTAGCATGGAAGCCACTTAGAATTCTCTCTCACTCTCTCGCTCTCTTGCTCTCTCTCTCTCTATCCCCTCCATTCATGATCTCTCTCTAAAATAAAATAAAATAAAATAAAATAATTCAGTTGCATTTATTTTATTTTGTGCTTTATGTTCAAACCTAGTTTTAGTTTTATTGTTGACATTAACGTTGTAAGCCTAGTAACACTGTAAAAACCAAATTGCTAAATCTAAACGTTTTCTCTATACATACCTCTTTTCCCTCATATTCAATTTAGTAGGTTAATTTAATTTAACTTTTTACAGTTTATTTATTTTGAGAGAAGGAGCAAGTGGGGGAGTGGCAGAGAGAGAGGGAGAGAGAGAATCCTAAGCAGGCTCTGTGCTGATAGCACAGAGCCTGATGCAGGGCTAGAATTTTAGAACCATGAGATAATGACCTGAGCCAAACTTGGACACTACACTGACTGAGCCACCCACATGCCTCTAGTAGGTTAATTTTAAATGATATAATTTTAGGGGCACCTGAGTGGCTCAGTTGGTTAAGCGTCTGACTTCAGCTCAGGTCATGATCTCACAGTTCTAGGATTCAGGCTACACATTGGGCTCTGTGCTGGCAGCTTGGAGCCTAGAGCCTGCTTTGGATTCTGTATCTCCCTCTCCCTCTCTCTCTCTCTCTCTGCCCCTCTCCTCATGCTCTCTCTCTCTCTCTCTCAAAAATAAATAGTTTTTAAAAATTTTAAAAAATGATATAATTTTATATTCCAGACCACTAAGTTGTTCGGTTTACACTAAAAATAAATTTTTATTTTCATTTCTTTTTATTTGAAAATGACATTGCCTGTTGTCAGTAATCATATAAATGCCTTGCTCAAAATTTCATTATTTGAAATACATGAATGTTTGAGATACTTTTAAAAGATTTATTTGTTTTGGGGGGGGAGGGAGGGAAGGAGAGGCAGAAAGAGAGGGAGAGAGAGAATCCCAAGCAGGTTCCTCCACGCTGTCAGTGCAGAGCCTGTTGTGGGGCTTGAACTCACAGAACCATGAGATCATGAACTGACCCAAAACCAAGAGTCAGATGCTTGACTGACCTCGCTACCCAGGTGCCCCTGAAACATTTTTATTTTCAAAAAGAAGAACCACAACATGAAATAGTGTCATAATATTTGCTTGCTCTTGTATGATGATTTTATACAGAAGGTTTGGGCACTGTCCACATAGTAGAAACAAGTGAAGAATTCATTATTGTTAGCATAATGGAACTTGTTTTACCTTGAGTTTAATGACTCAGCACATTGTTAAAACTGTCCTACTTTTAGTCAAGAAATGGAAAGCTCTAGGGGCGCCTGGGTGGTTCAATCAGTTAAGTGTCTGACTTAGGCTCAGGTCATCGTCTTGTGATCTGTGAGTTTGAGCCCCATGTCAGGCTCTGTGCAGACAGCTCAGTCTGGAGCCTGTTTTGGATTCTGTATCTCCCTCTCTTTCTGCCCCTCACCTGCTCATGCTCTGTCTCTGTCTCTCTCTCAAAAAAATAAACATTGAAAAAAAAATTTTTAATTAAAAAAAGAAATGGAAAATTCTAGGTTTAAAGGTAGTTATTTTCATTTCACACACATACTGATAATTCAGTGAGGAATTCTCAAAGTATTATAACAAAGCATATTATGTGTTCACTTGTTATTAAAGAACCGACAATTATATTATGTACCTGGGTCTTGCCACATTTGTGTATGTCACATGTGTCGTAGTAATTGCCCTTGTTTGGCTTTTTTTTGTAAGTGGCTGTGAACAAGGCTGAATTTTAATGAAAGAGCAATACAGAACTGTACTATTGTACAGTAAAAATTTCTGAAATCTGCACGTGTACACACAGACATACACACACACACACGGTAACATATTAGGATTTCTGCTGACTTATTTTGTAGTATAATAGCAGTGTTTTATGTTAGATTTTAATGTACTTTAAAATATACTTAAAAGTAGAAATTCAGGGGGCGCCTGGGTGGCTTAGTCAGTTGAGCGTCCGGCTTTCACTTAGGTCATGATCTCGTGGTTCGTGGGTTCAAGCCCCGCGTCGGGCTCTGTGCTGACTGCCAGCTCAGAGTCTGGAGCCTGTTTCAGAGTCTGTGACTCCTTCTCTCTCTGACCCTCCCCTGCTCACGCTGTCTCTCTCTCTCCTAGAAATAAATAAAACATTTAAAAAAGTTTTAAAAAAAAGTAGAAATTCAGATAAATTTCAGAATCATTGAAGCATTTCTCTGAACTCCTGAGTTCTTTAAATTTGTTTTTAAAACACTTAGTTTAAAAATCACTCTTTTGTAGGACTTCAGATGGGGGCAAGCAGCTTTAGTTGTGGAAAGCTGACTTTTTGGTGATTTTTTTTTTCATTGGATAAAACGAAAAGATAAACTTGGAGTGTTGATTATAGGTGCAGAGTGAGAGGTTCTTAATTTTTTGTTCATCTCTAAAAGGAAAAGTGGGCACACTGTTCTCAAAGCCATATCAGCCCCAAGCAGAAGATAGAAATTGCCTGGGAGGAAAGGATCAAGTAAAACTCTTCAGAAAATATGCTCAAAGGGAGAGCAGAAGCAGTATCAATTGTTGCTTTAGTTTCATGATCCATGCTCTCATATGTTGTTCTCTAAATCACCTGTCTGCTGCCTTTCTAATTCAGGCATCAGCCCAGTAGTCCAGAGTATCAATCTGAAATTAATTCTGCAGATTCTCTTTGTAGATGAATATAAGAACTTTGTTCACTTCTCTTAATTCCATTTATGTTTATTTATTACTTCTTATTCACCTCTCTCTGTCTCTCTTTCTGCCCCTCCACCATTCACTTTCTCCTCCATTTCCAATTATGTAAGTAATATAAAATGTCTGCTTATAAGTCACTAGCATATTTAATTTTCTGAGATTTGTTGGTAATGTCCAATATAGTGTCATGTACACATTGGTCTTTACTAGATAGATACTTTATAAATAAAGACATCAATTTCAGTTTATTACTTTCTTAAAAAATTTAAATATGCCAAGATATCTCTTACCCACAATGTCTCTGTCAGAGATGTATTCTTATAATATTTTTAAATGAAACATTTGAAACATGCAAAGAAGTTGATAGAATTTTCACATTGAACACCATTATATTCAATATCTAGATTGTATAATAGTTTTCCTATGCCTGTTTTTTCACATGACTTTACACCTGTTTTCTCTCTCTGTGGATCCATTAATCCATCTTTTTGATGCATTTGAAAAGAAGTTACAGATATCGGTGCACTCCTCCCTTAAATCCTTCAGCATGCATATCATTAACTGGAGTTCAATATCTTCTTTTGAGTTCCAATTGATAGATGATGCAATGCACAAATTGTAAGTGCACCTTTCAGTAACGTTGACAATGTCTCCACTTTTGTAATCGGAACCACTCTCAAGACCTTGAATATTATCACTCCAGTATGATCATGCATGTCCCTCCTCCGTCTACATACCTACCCCCACTCAACAACTATTCTATTATTTTTCCAACCATAGGTTAGATTGGTGTGTTCTAGAAATTCAGACTAATTGAATACACAATCTGTACTCTTTTTGTATAAAGCTGCTTTCACTCAGTATTGTTGGAAGACACTTTTCCCCAGCTCTCTCAGATGTCTTGTGAGTGAGGCAATGTCTCTCCTTTGTTCTGGGCTACCTTTTCAAGGATGTTTATATAGCATACAGCCTTGGAACACAGAGATAGTGTTTCCTTCCAGAGTAAAGGGCAAGCATGCTTACTGCCCATTATGAAAAATTCAGCTTCCCTAAGGTCAGTGTTCCTCTCTTGTAATGCAACACACTGTGTGTAGGTTTCATTTGACCTTCTTCCTATCACCCAGTGGGAATAAGTGCTTGTAGAACCAGCACAAAAATGCTGATTACTTGTTACTGCCATTGCTCTGAATAATAAACATCCTTTGTCTCTGAGTTTTTAGTACTCAGCCTTCTACCAAAGTCTGGAAATTCTAGCAAGCTAATATTTTTAGCGTGCATTTGAGGTAAAAATCAAAGGCCCTTTACAGTTCTTGACAAGTACTGTGTTGTATATACTAGTAAATAATTCCTTTTTGTTACTCAGTGGTATTCTACTTTATGAATATAGCACCATTTATCCATTTTATTACTGAAGGTTAACTATACTGAATTTAATTTTTAGCTACAATGGATAAACCTGTTATAAATGTTTATGGTCAAGTCTTTGAGTGGATGTGTGTTTTCATTTCTCTTGGCTAAATAACTAGGAGTGAAATACTGGGTCATAGGACAAGTATATATTTAATTCTGTTAGAAATTGCAGAAATTGGACTTACTCCAAAGTATATCTTCTTTTTATATTCCTATTGGTAGTGCATGAGAGTTTTAGTTGCTCCAGAGGATACGGACTCTAATTCAAATTTGTGATTTTTTTTCACAATTCTCTGATGCCAGCTGAGCATTCTACAATTCAACTCATTTCTGCCACTATCTTCCTAGAGTTATTATCAGATCCCACAGGCTTAGTGCAAGACTGCCCCCTCCACCCCACTTCAAACGTCAGTTTTAAGCCCCACCTTGTCACCTGTGCTTCTGACCTAATGGCTGTAGATTAGAGGTTCCAACAACCTTCTCCATGAGTTTGAGTAATTTGCTAGAACTACACACAGAATACAGAGAGACATTTTGTTTACTAGATCACTGGCTTATCATAAAAGGGTATAACCCAGGAACAGCCAGATGGAAGAGATGTGTAAGACAAGGTATGTGGGAAGGGCACAGAACTCCCATGCCCTTCTAGGCATGTGATTCTGCCAGCGTCTCCACATGTTCACCAACTTGGAAGCCCTCCAAACCTTACCTTTTTGGTTTTTATGGAGGTTTCATTACAAAACCTACATTGACCATTGGGAATTAATCTCAATCTCTAGGAGCACCTGGATGGCTCAGTTGGTTAAATGTCTGGACTCCGCCTCACTTCATGATCTCACAGTTCATGAGTTCAAGGCCCATGTCGGGCTCTGTGCTGACAGCTCAGGGCCTGGAACCTGCTTCAGATTCTGTGTCTCCCTGTCTCTCTCAGAGCTGGGGTTGGGGTGGGGGTTGGGATCCATTATCAACATCCTCTGGTAGAGTGGTATATTTGTTACAATTGATGAACGTGCATTAATTACATCATAATTACCCCCAGAGTCCTTCGTTTATATTATAGTTCACTCTTGGTATTCTATGGATTTGGCTAAATGCATAATGACCTCTATCCATTGTTATGGTATTACATGGACCATTTTCACTGCCCTGAAATTCCTATGTGCTCTACCTGTTTATCCCTCCTCACCCTCTACTCTACCCAATCCTTGGAAACCACTGATCTCTTTACTGTCTCTGTAGTTTTACCTTTTATACAAGGTCATACAGGGAATCATATAATAGATAGTATAACTAGAGGTAATATTATGAATGGTCTCAACCTACAGTCTAGGAGGGGTATTGAAGAATTTTGAGACAGGAGACTGACTAATAGGCAAAGATTTATTATGAGAGAATATATAGATATGGAAGATGCTATGGAGTAAGGAGGAGACTTCATGCTTAAAAAACAATGAAGAAATGATTACAGTTACCCAGATAGGAGATAATCAATAATTTGTCAATTATTATGAATCTGAATTGCCTTATATACTAAACTGGGGAAAGAGTAATGTAAGATAGAATTTTAAAAATTATTCTTTAAGAATACCTTGAAGAATAGCCAGAATTTAGTAGTCTTTTAGAGTAGAATTTTACTGTAGATTTGGAGAAACAATTCACTTATAAATGATACCTAACAAAAATTGTAATAATAGGTGAAATACACCCATATACTAGGAACTGTGAGGAAATAAGTGATAGAATTTATATTACAGCAACAAAACATGAACATATGATAGCTGTAGTTAAAACTGCTGTCTCTTTATTCTCTTAATTGCTATAGTTGACCTGTGTATGCTTCACTTCATCTGATTTGATAGTCTGCACTTTCTTGACCGGGGAATGAAAAAAGAAATGAAAGCAAAAGAACTGTTTATAATTAGTGAGGAGAAAGTTTAGGGGGGAAAAAGGGAAGATTTGAAAATATTAAATAAAGCTTTAAAAACAGTAATTTTTTTATTTTAAAGAATGTAGGCAGTTGTGATTTTTTCCCTTAAGTTCTGCATAACATCAGACAGCAGTAAAGGTGCTGCCAAATTGCAGACTTCCACATGAGGGATTTTGAAACATCAGATGACTGGTTCAAAACCGTGTTTTCATGCATCCTGTTACTTTCAGCATGAATAGTCTCCTTTTACCTTGAATTTTGAACTGTTGTTTTTATTTGTTCCATATGATTATTTGGCTGTATGTAATTATTTAGCTTCCTTTAGAGTCATGGACTTGGGAGGAGTAAAGACTTTCTGGTCCCATATTTCCCTAAGTGTGCTTGTCAACTGCAGTCATAAAGAAAGGGCTCTGAGATCAGTTCAGTCAGGAAATTGCTGGGTTAAATAAACCCAGTCAAACAAATTTTTTATTTAGGTAGTGGACAGGAGGGATATGGAATCTCAGAGACTTTCATATATGCTAATGTGATTCATTTAGGGAGAAACAAGATAGAGCATTTATTTGACCACAAAATCCTTTTTTCACGAGTCTTTCTTGGAGCCATTGTTCCTTAGAACACACGTGGGGAAACTCAAATCCCTTAAATTTACAGATAAACATAAAAGAGATGAAATGGCTCATTCAAACCTGTGTAGCTTGTTTACTTAAAGAAATGGACTTGACCCAAGGGTTCCCATCATATTTAGTTTTGCTTCCTTTTGCCTCTAAATTCATAAAAGTCTTTGAAAACTACATGATATTTCGAATTAGACCCATAAAATACACACAAAAGCATTTGAAGACCTAAAACTAATGATTTAATTATTTTTAGTATATTTTGAACTGGCACATTGACTTTGATGAAAAGAGATTGAAAAAGCCAATTAATATTTGTAACCAAGTTTACACTTTTGCAGTCAGGAAACTTTTTCCGCCCCACAAAAATCAACCATATTTCAAATTATAAAAATCTATTTCCTTTATAAGAAACAGAAAAAAGTACAAAAATTTATGCAGAACAAGCTTTCCCACTTTCCAAAAAAAGAACTGAAGAAAAGGACTGTTTATGATTTGCTCTGTTGTTCCAAACCCCCTCTCTACATAAATAAACATGTATCTTTTAAAAACTTCTTTATGTATGGGACACCTGGGTGGTTTTGTCGGTTAAGCATCAACTTCAGCTCAGGTCATGATCTCACGGTTTGTGGGTTCGAGCCCCATGTTGGGCCTTGTGCTGACAGCCAGCTCAGAGCCTGGAGCCTGTTTCAGATTCTGTATCTCCCTCTCTCTCTGACCCTCCCCTGCTCACCCTCTCTCTCAGAAATAAATTTTTAAAATGTTAAAAAATTAAAAAAAAACTTCTTTATGTAGATGGCACTATGATAGATATGCTGTTTTTTGCCTTTAATATTTTTACTCAAGAATATTGCATATTTATTTTTTCACATTAATACATGTAGATCTTTTAAAATATTCTTTGTTGGAGTGCCTGAGGTGATTCAGTCGGTTAAGCATCCAACTTCAGCTCATTTCATGACCTCGCGGTTCGTGGGTTCGAGCCCCACGTCGGGCTCTGTGCTGACAGCTCAGAGTCTGGAGCCTGTTTTGGATTCTGTGTCTCCCTCTCTCTCTGACCCTCCTCTGCTCATGCTGTCTCTCTCTCTCAGAAATACATAAAGCATTTTAAAAAATTAAAAAAATAAAATTTATTTGTTGTTTTAGTTGAAGTATAGTTGACACATAGCGTTACATTAGCTTCAGGTGCACAACACAGTGATTCAACAAGTTTATATGTTATGCTATGCTCACTACAACCGTAGCTTACCATCTCTCACCATACAACGCTATTACAATATTATTGACTATATTCCTGATGACCTTTATCCTTGTGATTGATTCTTTTGTAACTGGAAACCTGTTCCTCCCACTGCCCTTCACCCATTTCCCCCCAGCCATCAGTTTGTTCTATGTATTTATGAATCTGTTTCTGCTTTGTTTGTTTTGTTTTTTAGACTATGCATGTAAGTGAAATTATACAGTTTTGTCTTTTTTGTCTAACTTACTCCACTTAGGATAATACTCTCTAGGTCCATCCATGTTGCAAATGGCAAGACATAGAGATTTTCTTTTAATGGCTCAATAATATTATATAGCTATTCTCTAATCTGTATAATTGGTTTCCCATTGATGGACATTAGGGTAGTTGTAATTTTTTTTTAACAGATAGTGCTGCAGTGAATTTTGATATAGGTCTTCTTTTTCTTTTGTTTTGAAACTTTGTGTGTGAGTATGTCTGTAGGAGAGTCCTTGAAGTGGAATTGCTGGGTCAAAGAATATGCACATTAAAATTTTTGTAAGTATTGCCAAATTGCCTTAAAAAATGGTCTTAGTTTATCTCCCATTGCCAGCATTGCAACACGGAACCTTAAAATGGTGTAACTCTTATTGAACTTAAAAAAAGACTTCATGCTTTGTAATGCATAATAGTGAACATCTTGCTGTATGAATTTGAAAATCATAGAGAAAATTTATATAACATTGATAATCATGATCTCTCTTTTTCTCTATCTCTCTCCCCTGCTCTTTACAGAGCAAATTATTCATGGAAGGATTTAGAAGCCTAAAAGAAGGAGAACCAGTGGAATTCACATTTAAAAAATCTTCCAAAGGCCTTGAATCAATACGGGTAACTGGACCTGGTGGGAGCCCCTGTTTAGGAAGCGAAAGAAGACCCAAAGGGAAGACACTACAAAAAAGAAAACCAAAGGGAGATAGGTAATCATTTTACTATGTTAGTTTATGAGTTTATTGAAAAAAGTTCTGAAAAATTATTTGCATTTTTTATGTTATTGGGCTTTATATATTCTAACCAAAATAAGTAAAATGCCATTATTGTATAGTTGAGTAAACTTTATCAGGAATATAGGCTACCTTGCAACTTGAACTCTCTGCACTATTTCCACCAGACTGTTCTGAGATCACAAAGGAGGAGTCGAGGTTCCCAGCAAATAGTGTTGTCCCTCTGTATGTTGTAATACCTCACCTGTTTTTCAAATGAAAATACATTTGTTGTTTTGTGTTTTTAAGAGATAACGCCTGTATAAAAAATTCAATCAATATAAAAACTTGTAAAGAGGTCAAGAAAAAAACCACTTGAAATCCTAACTAGAGGTAGGAATCATAATACATATGTAGTATTTTTGAAACTTGCATTTTTTCTTTTTCTTTTTTTTTAAATTTTTAATGTTTTGTTTTTTTTTTTTTGTTTTTTTTTTAAATTTCTGAGAAAGGGAGACAGCATGAGCAGGGGAGGGTCAGAGAGAGAGTGAGACACAGAATCTGAAAGAGGCTCCAGGCTCTGAGCTAGCTGTCAGCACAGAGCCCGACGCAGGGCTCAAACACACAAACCGTGAGATCATGACCTGAGCCGAAGTCAGACACTTAACGACTGAGCCACCCAGGTGCCCCAGAAACTTGCATTTTTCTAATCAGTTAAAAGTATATCATGGAGCATTTCATATCAATCATAAACACCTGTATAAATTCCCACTGTGTGAATGTACCAGAATTTATTTCTTTTTAATGTTTGTTTATTTTTGAGAGAGAGAGAGAGAGACAATGTGAGTGGGGGAGGGGCAGAAAGAGAAGGAGACACAGAATCCGAAGCAGGCTCCAGGCTCTGAGCTGTCAGCACAGAGCCTGATGCAGGGCTCGAACCCACAAACTGTGAGATCATAACCTGAGCCAAAGTCAGACTCTTAATCGACTGAGTCACCCAGTCACCCCAGAATTTATTTTTTGAATGTACCAGAATTTATATGCATCTGGCTTCAGGTTAGGTTATGATCTCACAGCTTGTGAGTTTGAACCCCACATCATGCTCTGTGCTAGCTGCTCAGAGCCTAGAGTCTGTTTCCGATTCTCTGTCCCTTTCTCTCTCTGCCTTTCTCCTGCCTGAACTCTGTCTTTGTCTCTCAAAAGTAAACAAACATTAAAAAAAAATGAAAAGAAATTAATGTACCAGAATTTGAACGAGGCTAAACTAATTTATAAAATTTAAGCTGTTTTGAATTGTTTGACATCACCAATAGCACCACAGTGGGAATCCTTATATGTACGTTTTTAAAAAATTGTCTGATTAAAAAAAAATCAAAAAAAAAAAAAAAAAATTGTCTGATTATATCCTTATTATAAATAACTC
>NW_027532594.1:1519702-1572123 GCF_008692635.1 Crocuta crocuta
TTTTGAAAAATTGTCTGATTAAAAAAAAATCAAAAAAAAAAAAGAAAAATTGTCTGATTATATCCTTAGGATAAATACCTACTAGTAAAAAATCTGGATCAAAAATAATGCATTTAAAAACTTTTGATATTTAGGGGTACCTGGGTGCCTTAGTTAGTTGAATGTCTCTTGATTTTAGCTCAGGTCATGATCTCATGGTTTGTGAGAAAGAGTCCCAAGTTGGACTCTGTGCTGACAGCAGGGAACCTGTTTGGGATTCTCTCTTTCCCTCTCTTGCAAACATGCTCTCTCTCTCTCTCTTTTTTTCTCTCTCTCTCTCTTTTTCTCTCCATCCCCCACTCATGTGCGCTCTCTCTCAAAATAAATAAATAAATATTAAAAAAAAAATTTTTAAATGTTGTATTTATTTCTAGGAGAGAGAGAGAGAGACAGCGTGAGCAGGGGAGGCTCAGAGAGAGAGGGAGTCACAGACTCTGAAACAGGCTCCAGGCTCTGAGCTGGCAGTCAGCACAGAGCTCGACGCGGGGCTCAAACCCACGAACCGCGAGATCATGACCTAAGTGAAAGTCGGACGCTTAACCGACTAAGCCACCCAGGCGCCCCAATAAATAAATATTTTTTAAAAATTTTAGGTCTGTTTCCAGATTGCTCTCCAGAAATGATTAGGGCCAACATACAACCCCTTCAAAAATGAGACTGCTCGGGGTGTCTGGGTGGCTCAGTCAGTTATGTATCTGACTCTTGATTTCAGATCATGGTTTGTGGTATGGAGCCCTGTGTCAGGCTCTGGACTGACAGTGTAGAGCCTGCTTGGGATTCTTTCTCTCCCCCTTTCTCTGCCCCTTCCCCATGCTCATGCTCACTCTCTCTCTCTCTCTCCCCCAAAATAAATAAACACTAAAAATTGAGACTACTCATTGGATGCTGTCATTTTATTTTAAGATTTTTTTTATGTTTTTAAGTAATCTCTACACACAACATGGGGCTTAAACTCCCAACCCTGAGATAAAGAGTCACATGCTCTACCAACTGAGCCAGCCAGGTGCCTCTGAAAGATGTCATTTAAAAAATCTTTTCCAATTGTTTAGCTTAAGAGATACAGCTCATTTTTTTCTTTGCATCCATTGATTAGATTAGAGGTTAAATATATTTTTATTTTTTCATGTTTTCTTCTATGAATTATATGTTTCTTGTCCTTTGCTCATGTTTCTATTAAGGTATTCATTTGCTCTTATTGATTCACAAGTTCTCTTTTTAGGAAAGAACTCAGTTTTCTTCTTTCCTACTATGAAAAACCCAGTTCTTCCCTAACTGTGTTTTTCTCTTGTGTGTCTCCTTTACTTTTTACACAGCACTCCATTTCTGACACCAAGCATGTGGAGATTTTACCCCCACACCAAGCAATTCTCCACAACACCAGCTGGGTATCCTACAACTTAACTCAATTCTGAGACACCTACCAAGAGATAGAGTCAGATCCCACAGGTTAAGGGCTAAGTCTCACAAGACAATATCCCTCCACACACTTCAGATGTCATTTGCAAGAAGTGGATCCCTAGGTTACCCATAACTTCTGTTTGATTGGCTATAAATCAGAGGTTCCCACGACTCCCTCCTTAGGTTTGATTAATTTGCCAGAGTGGCTCACAGAACTGAGGGAAACACTTACATTTACCAGTTTATTAAAGGATATGATAAAGGATACAGATAAACAGCCAGATGAAGAGATGCATAGGGTGAGGTCCGAGAGGTCCCATGTTCAGGGGCTTCTGTCCAGCTGGAGTTGGGGTGCATCATCCTCCCGTTGTGAACGTGTTAGTCCATCTGGAAGCTCTTTGAACTCTTCACTACTGAGATTTTATGGAGACCTCCTCACATAGGCATAATTAATCTTTAACTTCATTTTCAGCCTTTCTCCCTTCTTAAGAGAATGGAGAGCAGGGCTGAAAACTCCAAGCTTCTAATCGTGGTTTGGTCTTTCTGGTGACCAGCTCTCATCCAGAAGCCACCCAGAGTTGCGTCATTAGAATAAAATACACCCCTGTCGCCCAAGGAAATTATGAGTTTCAAGAGCCCTATGTCAGGAATAGGGGTCAAAGACCCCTATTAAAATAAGAGATGATCCGGGGCGCCTGGGTGGCTTAGTCGGTTAAGCGTCTGACTTTCGCTTAGGTCATGATCTCACGGTTCGTGGGTTCGAGCCCCGCGTCGGGCTCTGTGCTGACTGCCAGCTCAGAGCCTGGAGCCTGTTTCAGTCTGTGACTCCCTCTCTCTCTGACCCTCCCCTGCTCACGCTGTCTCTCTCTCTCTGTCTCCTAGAAATAAATAAAAAAAATAAGAGATGATCCTGTGTTAGAACAAGAGATGATTCTAGTGGTCTTCTCACTTAAGAAATGATAAAAGTTTTAGGAGCTCCCTCTTAGGAACAAGGGGCAGAGACCAATATGTATTTTCAATTTTCTCACAGTCTCTTTGTGTATTTATGACGTTAACCTTTTTTTCCAAACAGATAAATATCTTTTCAGCTTGTGAAATATAATTTAGTGACTTAATAGTGAAATATGATTATAGTGACTTAAAATGCTTTTAAAGTTTTAAATTTGTATACAGACAAGTCTGTCACTGGGTCCTTGATGCTATCCGACTTGATTGCTGTTTGTCTTTCCAAGTTACAAAATTAATAATATACTATATCTATCTATAGTTACTTTTTTCTATCTGTATTTTCTTATATAACTTTCATTAATTTATTTTTTACATTTAAGTATTTCATCTCTTTGTGTATAATTTGTTTTTGAAGAGTACTGTTAGGATCTAGCTTTCCTTTTCTCTCCTAATTTCTAGCTAATTATCTCTGTAGCACTTACTATTGTCTATCCATATTTTTAACCTGGTTTGAAAAGCTGTCAGTAACAGAATAAATTCAGTTTTCATACATTTTTAGGAGCTCATTTTGTATATATAAAAAAAGTCCATGAAAGTGTGTATAGTGGTATACTTACCTGTTAAAGTGGTTTTTTTCTACTCTTAGAGAGTATATACATACATACATACATACAAGTCAAGCAAAGTAAAATAAAACAAGCCCCTTTATTTTTCCAAGTCTTCTTTAAATTTATTTTTATTTTTTAAATGTTTATTTATTTTTGAGAGCGGGACAGAGACAGAACACAAGCAGAGAGCGAGGGAGACACAGAATCCAGAGCAGGCACAAAACCCTGAACTGTCATTAACAGAGCCTGATGCGGAGCTGGAACCCATAAACCATGAGATCATGACCTGAGCTAAAGTTAGATGCTTAACTGGCTGAGCCACCCAGACACCCCTTTCCATGTCTTCTAGATAAAAAGTTTAACCATAGTTCTGGAATGTTTTACACATGTGTTAGATTGGACTCTGGAAGAAACGGAGAGTGGTGGAGGCCAAGACTAGAGAAGGAATATTGCAGGCGATTCCTTCCTGTAAGACTGTCAACCATTGTAAAGTGGTTGAAGGAAAACTTTAAGTTGAAAAGTAACATGAACTGATTTATCTCCTTAAAAGTGTCATTCTGGCAATTGGGATGACAGTGCAAAGTGGAAGGGCAAGGATGAAAGCCGTGAAATCACCAAGAAGGCAGTTCCATTTATGCAGAAAAGAGATAATGGTGGTTCAGACTGGGATGGTAGCAGTAGAGTTGGGGACAAAAATCCTGACATTGTGAACATACAGACAACAGGATTCACTATTGGATCAGAGGTGGACCGTGAGACAAAGTAAAATATTCAGGATGACTCCAAGATTTGTTTGGCCTAAGCAACCAGAAAGATGGAGGGACTGTTTATTCACCAAGAAGGAGAAGACTACGGAAGGAAAAGGAAATAAGAAGTATGATCTCAGATATATTTAGTTGGAGGTTTACAATAGACATCCAAATGGAAATAATTACTTAAGGAGGTAGATGCATGAGTCTGGCATTCCAGGGCTAGAGATGGCAATATTCATTAAGTCAATGATATTTGCAGCCTTAAGACTGAGTGAGATCACCATCAGAGTGAGCCCTGGGGCACTCCAGCATTTAGGGATCAGGAAGTATAGAAGGAATGGCAAAGGGTACTAAAAAGGAGGGAAATAAGAAAATCAAGAGAGGGTTTTGTCTCAGAAGTCAAGGAAAGAAGTATTTCAGAAAATCCAGTATGTGAAATGGTGCTAACATGAAATGATTTAAGATGACCACCCAGACATTTTCTTTTTGTGGTTAATCAACAATTTGTGGTGAGATACTTTGAGACTATATAAATATCCCATTCTTTTATCAAATGTTCCATTTTTCATTGATTTATTATCTCAATATGGAGCATGAATTTCTGTTTTTTTAAATAAATGATGTATTTTAATGCTCAGATTTCCCAGATTCTTTCACTAGGAGCCCCTTCCTGCTGGTTTCTGTGTTCTTTTGACAACATCCTATCATTTATTTATTTATTTTGAGAGAGAGAGAGAGAAATCATGAGTTCAGGAGGGGCAGAGAGAGAGGGAGAGAGAGAGAATCCCAAGCAAGCTACACACTGTGAGTGCAAAGCCTGATACAAGGCTTGTATTTAGGAACTATGAGAACATGACAGGAGCCGAAGTCAGACACTTAACCGAAAGGGCCACACAGGTGCCCCCAGTTAATTTCTATTTTAAAAACTAAGCTTTGGGCACCTGGGTGGCTCAATCGGTTAAGCGTATGACTTCAGCTCAGATCATGATCTCACAGTTAGTGGGTTCAAGCCCCGCGTAGGGCTCTGTGCTGACAGGTAGCTCAGAGCCTGGAGCCTGCTTCAGATTCTATGTCTGCCTCTCCCCGGCTCATACACCGTCTCTCTCTGTCTCACTCCCAAAAAAAAAAAAAAGTAAGCATTGGTATTTTTCTGGGTATTTGGTTTGAGAGTTGTTTATTTTATTTTTAAGATTGTGATGTAGTAAAATTGACTTTTTTCTTTTGATGTATAGTTCTGTGAATTTTCACACATGTATTCATGTAGTTACCATCATAATCCAAATTCAGAACATTTCCTCACCCCTAGAATTTTCCTCTGTCTTTACTTAACTCTGTCGTCACTCCTCCTGCACCTAAAACTCTTGGCAACCACTGATCTATTCTCTGTACTATAATTTTGTCTTTACATGAATAGAAGTTGGAATCTTACCCCCCCCAGTTTATTGTGATATAATTGACATGTAACATTGTATTTGCTTAAGGTGTTCGATATAATGATTTCATATATGTAAAAATTGGGAAGTTTAAATTAATACCTATCACTTCACATAGCATTTTTTTCTTGTGGTAAGATTTTCATGAACCTTAGGGGACATGAAACCCTAGAACTTATTTGTCTTACAACTGGAAGTTTGTACCTTTTGATCACCTTAACTTACTTCCCCCAGCTCCCAACCCTCACCTCTGGCAACCACCAATCTCTCTGTTTCTGTATGGTGTCTTAGTATTTATCTTTTATCTGAGTTATTTCACCTAGCATATGCTTTCAAGACCATTCAAGTTGTCCTAAATGACTGGATTTCCTTCTTTTTATGATTGATTAATATTTGTGTATGTGTATCTCACAGTTTCATTATCTATTCATCAGTAGACTTTTAGCTTGTTTCTGTGCCTCAGCTATTTATTGTAAATAATGCCACAGAGTACATGATGGGGGGCAGGTATCTCTTCGAGATAATGATTTTGTTTCCTTTGGATATATACCCTGAAGTGGAATTACTGGATCATATGGTAGTTCTAGTTTTAATTTTTTGAGAAACCTTTATATTGTTTTCCATTTTGGCTGAAATGATTTACATTCCCACGAACAGTGAGTGGAACAGTTGGGTACAGAGAACCAGGAGGGAGGAGATAGCAATATAAACTTCCCAAATACTTAAAAAGCTGTTCAAAAGGAACTGTGATAAATACAGAACAACGCAATGCAAGTGAAAATAAGGAGCAGCAGTGAGAAGAGTCGGCTATAGATGTGGTCTCCCTTCCCTTCTTTCAGCAGTACACAAGGGTCGCCTTTTCTCTAGATCCTCACCAACACGTGTTATTTCTTGTCTTTTTATAATAGCCATTCTAACAGATGTGAGGTGATATCTTACTGTGCTTTTGATTTGAATTTGATGTTTAGTGATATTGAGTACCTTTTCATGTACATGTTGGCCATCTGTATGTTTTCTTTGGAAAAATAACTATTCAGTTCCTCTGCCCATTTTTAGTCAGGTTATTTGTTTACTGATGAGTTGTAAGAGTTCTTTATATATTTTGAATATTAACCTTTCATCAGATATATGATTTGCAAACATTTTCTCCCATTCTATAGGTTGTGTTTTCATTTTGTTAATGGTTTCTTTCGCTGTCTAGAAGTGTTTTAGTTTGATTTAGTTTCATTTGTTTATTTTGCTTTTTTGGTCAAATTCAAAAAATCATTGCCAAGACTGATGTCAGGAAGCTTACACCATAGGTTTTCTTTGAGGAGTTTTGTGCTTTCACATTTTCCATTCAAGTATTGAATCCGTTTTGAGTTGGTTTTTACGTATGGTGTGAGATAGTCATCCAGTTTCATTTTTTTTGCATGTCACTGCCCAGTTTTCCCAACACCATTTATTGAAGAGACTGTCCTTTCCCATTGTGTATTCTTAGCTCTTTTGTCATAATTGGCCGTGTATGTGTGGGTTGATTTCTGATCTCTCTGTTCTTCTTCATTGATCTATGTGTCCGTTTTTATGCCAGTACCTATTGTTTGATTACTATTCTTTGTTAACACAGTTTGAAATCAGAGAGTGTGATGCCACCAGCGTTGTTATTCCTTCAGGTTGCTTTGGCTACTCAGTGGCTTTTGTGGTTTCATTCAAATTTTAGGATAGTATATACTATTCCAGTGAAAAATGCTGTTGGAATTTGATAGGGATTCCATTGAATCTGTAGATCACTTTGAGTGGTATGAATATTTTAACAATATTAATTCTTCCAGTCCATGAGCACAGAATATCTTTTTATTTATTTGTGTTTTCCTCAAATTTTCCTTTATTAATGTCTTGTAGTTTCAGTGTATAGATATTTCACCTTCCTAGTTAAGGTAATTCATTATTACTTCCTAAATATTTTATTCTTTTTGATGCAATGTAAGTGAGACTGTTTCCTTAATTTCTCTTTCCGATAGTTCTTTGTTAGTGTATAGGAACCCAACTGATTTTTGTATATTGATTTTGTATTTGCAGCTTTACTGAATTATTAGTGCTAACTATGTTTTGGTAGGGTCTTTTTAGGCTGATATGTATATATACATATAAATATATGTATCATGTCATCTGCAAATGGAGACACTTGTTCCTTTCCAATTTGAAAATCTTTTAGTTATTTTTTCTTGTATAGCTGCTTTGGCTAGGGCTTCTGGTACTATGTTGCATAAAAGTGGCAAGAATGGGCATCCTTGTCTTATTTCTGATCTCAAAGGAAAAGCGTTCAGCTTTTCACCATTCTGTAATTAATGCTAAGCTGTGGGCTTGTCATTTATGGCCCTTTTATGTTGATGTGTGTTTCCTCTATACCCACTTTATTGAAAGTTCACATTATGAAAGAATGCTGAATTATGTCAGATGTTTTTTCTGCATCTATTTAGATGGTCATATGATATCCTCCATTTTGTTAATGTTATATATTTATTGATTTGTGGATTTTAGACTATCCTTGTAATTCTGGAATAAAACCCACTTGACAGTGAATATGATCCTTTTAATGTATTGTTGAATTTAGTTTTTTAATATTTTGTTGAGGACTTTGCATTTATGTTCATCAAGGATATTGACCTATAAATTCCTTACAGTATTCTTTTCTGTTTTCTATATCAGAGTAATACTGGCCTGATAAAATGAGTTTGGAAGTATTTCCTTCTCGTCTATATTTTTGAAGTGTTTGAGATGGATTGGTATTGAGTCCCAATTTAATTGTTTGGTACAATTACCAGTGAAGCTATGTAATCTTGGACTTTTTTTTGTTAGGAGATTTTTGATTGCTCTTTTGTAGTAATTTGTGTGCTCAGATTTTATATTTCTTCATAATTCAGTCTTGGAAGCTTATGTGTTTCTAGGAATTTATCCATTTCTTCTAGGTTGTCCAATTTGTTGGTGTATATTTGTTCATAGTAGTCTATTTTGAGCCTTTATATTTCTGTGGTATCAGTTATAATGTCTCCTCTTTAATTTCTAATTTCATTTATTTGAGCCCTCTTTTTTTTGTGTTAAGTCTAGCTAAAGGTTTTTCTATTTTATCTTTCCAAAGAACTGGTTCTTAGTGTCACTGATCTTTCTATTGTCTTTTTGGTTTCTATTTTGTTGCTTTACACTCTGATCTAAGAAACTGCCCCAATTTTTTTTTCAGAGTGATTGTACTCTTGAACTCCCACCAATAATAATATGAATAATATGAGTTCCAACTACTGTACATCTTTGTCAGCATTTAATATTATCATAATTTAAAATTATTTTAACCATTCTAAAATATGTGTAGAGATATCTTATCATGGTTTTAACTTTCATTTCCCTAATGACTACTGATACTGACATTTTAAAATGTTTTTGTGTCATATGGAGTGACTGTTCATACTTTTTGCCCATTTTTACTGGATTGTTTGGTTTTGTTGTTGCATTTTGAGAGCCTTTTGTAAATTGTGGATACTAGTCCTTTGTCAGATATAGAACTCACAAATTTTTTTTCCTGATTTTGTGGCTTATTTTTCCAGTGTCTCAAATATCTGTTACAGAGCTAAAGTTTTACATTTTGATAAAGACAGTTACAATCTTTAATATTACCTCATTTATTTGATATTATGTTTAAGAAATTATTGCATAATCATAGGTCACAAAGATTTTTTCCCATGTTTTCTTCTTATAGTTTTATAGTTTAATGTTTTATATTTACATATCAATCTATTTAGAATTAATTTTTGCATGGAGTTGAGATGTAGATCCAGGATCAGTTTTTGTGTATGAATAATATGAATTGTTCAAACACTATCTTTTCAAAACATAGCTTTTTTGTCCTGGAATGTTTTTAAATTACAAAGTTTAACCTAATTCCTGTCCTTCCAGGTTGAAAAATTACAACTGTATAAAGTTTTTATTGCATAGAATTAATATATTTAACAAATTAAAAATTTGGTTCCATCACTCAAAAGAAAGTATTTGTTCAATTTTAATATTTATATATATGGTAGAACCATATTTGTGAAGATTTATGTCTTTGTGACAAGAAATATAAAATAATTTTAAGGATTCTATCTTAATTTTACATAAACTATTTATGAAAGAAAGTGGGATTTTTTTTATTCTGTCTTAAAATTCTACTAAATTTAGCAGTTATCAGTGCCCAGTCACTCAGTAGCAGTGTTATTTTGTCTTATTTCAAGTCCTCCACATTTGAATAATGTTTTCTGACGTTTCAAATGAAATAATTTTGGATTTATTTTTGCTGTTTATTTTTTAGTGTACATTATCAAAAGAGTAGAGATTTAATGACCCCTAAAAAAGATCTCTTTATAATAAAATTGAGGTTGTTAATATAAAACTTGAAAATTCCATTTTTCTTCTCAAAATCTGGCCTATACTTTATTTTTTATTAAACTACAATTTACTTTGAAGTAAAAGAAGTAACTTCTAACAGAATGAAGTTTTGGGGGAAGGTACTAGAATGATTATTTTATTTATCACTATTTGTGTTTAGTATTTATATGGAATAATCATGTCAAACTATAATATAGAATCAAATATTTCATGCAATAAAATATTAGTTTATATTAACAAATGATTAGTATATTAGTAAATTACAAATATTAGTAAAAATGATGTATACTGAAACAGATGGTCTAGAAATCTTTTTATAAAGGTTAAATGATTTTAACCATTAATAATTAAGGAATAAAAATACATTTACATTTTAAAAGCATTTGAACTACATACATACATGGTAGATATATATATTGGATGTACACATAGAGATTCATTTTTTATTCTTTATGGGTTTTTTTTTAACCTTCTTTTTCATTCTAAGTTTTTTCTAGGGTAATGACTCTTTTCTTTGTTCTCCTTAACCTTCCACATCTTTGACCCAGGCACACAGTCCAAGAAGTGTTGTTCATAATAATGCAGTTCTTTTCAACAGTGTTGACCTGAGATTTTTAAAATAACAGAAAAGAGTACCAATATGCTATTGCTTTCATTCCATTTCAAGCAGTATTTCATTTGCATCACTGCATTGACATTGATTAAGCTTTTTTATTTTCTGCATGAGTTGAAGTTTTAATATATTTTATTTAGAAAGAAGCTTAATTGTTATCATGTTCAGTATTACTGCTTTTGTCACGGAAGTGTGGGAAATTCCTTTCATTTGATCATATTAAAAAGACTTGTTAATTTATCATTTTTAAGATGTTCTTCATGTAGAGTTAAAACTGATTATGAAATTTGACATTCCTTACAGTCCACTATTAGAATGGCACATTATGTTGCATTTACCATTTTGGTCAGAAAGACCAAGTGAATATAAACAGAACAAACTCATTATATATGTCTAATTTATTCTCAGCTTGGAAGAGCTAACTTCCTTTAAAAAAATAATAAAAATGAAAATGTAGGATAGTCAAGTTATTTTTACAGGGCCAGGATATTTTGGTTTTAAATTCATTTAATTTGCAAAAAGGCTTTGAAAGCCATAAGATTTTTTTTTTTTTGTCTACTTAGGCTTTTCTCATTGAAGGACTGTATATTTTCATTTGTTTATTAAAAAGAAAAAATAGTTACTGCCCTCATTTACCTTCAGAGCAAGTGAGCTCAAAACTAACCCTTTTCTACCCTTCCTCCACCCACATCAGCAGTATAGTGTTTTCCTCTCGTTATCTTTTTGGTATAACTTACAGTTTTCCAGGTACTTTGTAGGTAGGAATTATATAGTACTATGTTTTTATTCATTTTGAAATCAACATACCTAGCATCCCTGAAAATAATAAATCTGCTTAAGTTTATGATGCCATTTTATTAAGGATATCTGTTTTGCATTATAAGTTCTTCGGTGATTTTTTTTTCATATTTATTATATCCCAGAACCTGCTCACAAAAGAAAAAGGAAAATGCTCTTTACATGCTGGAGATGTTTGAAAACTATAAATCAACAAATTCCAATAAATAACTGTTTCACCCTGATACTTGTGTGATTAGATTTAGGAATTTGCTGTTTAGTAGGTTCCTATTGTGGAAGAGAAATCTCTCAGGCATGAATTGATAGTCCAGATCCTTTGAGGTCTGTCTGTTCTGACCTATGACCCCTATTCTTACAAGGTCAACATCTGAGGGCAGGAGATTAAGGCAGTTTAAAGACTGGAATGGTAAATGGAATGGAAAAATTAGCCAGCACATTTTGGGTGCAAAACATCAAAGTCATCAAATAGTTTGCTTATTTTAAACCTGGCTTATGGGCGTAACAAGCTAATTTTACTGATTTTTGTTGGAATCAGAAAAATTTAATACCCATAATTGAAGATTCTATGTATATAACAAATTTTAACTGTATAGTACAAATTAAGTTCACCATGCTTAACCTCAAAGTATCAGAAAATGCACAAAATGTCAGTTTCAGTACATTTTAGTCCTATGTCTGCCAGTTTGGATACTTAATTGAATTTAAATCGGAATTATGTTTACTTTAGTTTTTACCTAAAAACTATGTGCACCTATATTGGCTGATAATTTGAAGGTGACCGAGGATTTAGTTGTGATGTATACTATCAAGTTTTAAGAAAAATCTATTTTTAAAAGGTAAAGGTAAAAAATAGAAGAAAGTAAATTGATTATGCAGAGACAATTTCTCCTTTGTCTTTCTTAGATTTTGCTCTTTTTTATTTTACTTTTCCCTCTTAGAAGGTTCCTTTAATTGTATGTGTTTCATTGTAATCTCAAAATATAGACTTTAAATTTTAGTTCCTATGTTTTGGTCTCTTGTAAGCAATTTTCTACCACCCTTTATTTCACATTTTTTTGTATCCTAGACAGCTGTGGATTTGTATCTTCTGCTTCCTACTAATGACTGGCAAGGGCTGGAGCTGAATAACTGAACTGTTGCATCGAAGTTGCCATCAGTAAAACCAATGGAATACCCAAGTTTCCTTAATTCTTAAGCATTTTTTATTCTACCCCAAATTTTCCTTATTATAGACTTAATTTTAGGTTGGTTTCCAAAGTCCTTTCTTCTTGTAATCATTTTGCCAGAGATCTCTTAATGAGGCAATTATAGTTGTTTCCTTCATTCACATTATCTTAGCAGATGCTCTCCCTGCTGTGACCTCTGTTCGGACTGCGCAGACAATGTGCCATTCTCATCACCCTGCACAAGACATTGTGTGAGGCTGAGCTTCATTTGGCGCTGCATAGGTCTCCCAAGATGTCTGATGAGACTGGTCAGAATCCAAGTGGCAAATAATCACAATTTTAGGTTGATTTTTTGATTGCTGTTTTATTTTAAGCAAAATGAATAGTAAAATGGTACAGGAAAAGGTATTCCAGAAGCAACTTTAATAATATTTCAAGTAGGAATTGTGGGTGTAACAAGTAACATTATACAGCTTTCTTCCTTTAGACTATGGTCTTGGTGAAGTGACATAAAATATTCATAGGATGGTCTCAATACAAAGAATTATAAGAATTGCCTAATAAATCAAAATTTGGAGATCTTTTCAAAAATGGAAATTTAGCCTTTAATACTACGTATATTTTTAATTAACATATGACATTGTTCAGAGTACCACTTTTAAACTTATAAAACATAACTCTTCATGTTAAATCAGCTCTGGCATCCACCCTGTTTCTATGTGAACCCAATAAGGACTAATTAAGATGAAGACCAATCAACAAAAAAAATCTCTGTCCTTTACACTGATAAATAAATCCCTCCACTGAAGTACTAGTGCTAAGCCTCAAGCCTAAGTAACAATCCAGAGAAGTACAAAATTGTTAGCAACCTTGAGATAGCTTTTCTTTATTCTCCATTAATAAGGAAGTATAAGTCAAATTTTGTTCTGATAAGTTTGAAGAGCCTATGTGTAAGTTTGAATAAATTTTCAAATTTATACCAGAATTTTAATTTTTTGAAATTCGGTTGAAATAAATATCAAGAGTTATGACTTGAAATGTATTCATATTCTAATGAGATTTTCTTTTGTTTGTGTAAATAGGATTACCTTATTTATATAATAATTTATAATACATACATTTTAATTTGCTAGCACTTATCAGCAAAAAGTAGTAATTTAGTAAATCAGGTTCTAATTTAGAAAAATCAGTTTCATAATAAGTTTTTATATAAAGTAATACTTTTAATACATACATTTTCACATGATGAAGGACTGTTTTTAAAGTGTAAGGCCTTTGGATATAAACAGAATAAATATTAAATTTAGAAAATTTTTTGTAAAGGGAAAATACTCTCGTGACCATCTCTTAAAAGAAAATCTTGATTCAAATAAGAGCCCAGAATTTTGGCCTCTAAAATTTTTCGTTAAATTTAGTCTTGTCTGTTGTATGATTATTTTAAATATGAGTTAATAAGGAACAAAATTAATTGTTTTCCTTCCTTTTGGGAAAGAGTTATTTGTTGACTCTTAGTGGCTATAGAAAATGTTCAGAATCCCTAGAAATGTGAAAAAATTTACTTAGACCCCTTCTATGAAGGTTAAAAATATTATCTATAATTTTTATAATTATTTCTAAAACTCTCAGTTTTGCAAAAATCACATACTAAGGACAACTGAATTTCATAGCTCTATTCATTAATTGGGAAAGCAGGATATGGTCATAGTTAGAGGAGTTCTGTTGCCAAATGCCAAATTTGAACCTGGGCTCTTTAAATTTGAACGTGGCCCTGCCTCCTCATTAGCCATTCTGCATGGTCACAAATAAAAGCTTATGTGGATAGTAGTTCTTTAACAGGACCGTTGTACGAAACTGCTATTAAGTCACTTCCTGCTTCTTCCTACTTGGCTGACTCAAGACTATGTTTTGAGTCATTTGCTTTTAGTTCCCTCAGTTTGAGTAGCCCTTTTAGAGTCTCTTGGGTTTATTATTGAAAGTACTGGAGGTACTACCAACACAATAAGAAAAGAAAACAAAACTGAAAATCTAAGGATTGAAAAAGAAGAAGTGAAATGGTTTGTTATATACAGCAGTAGGATTTTATATCCATAGTTATCTACAGATAAATTAGTGGAATAGTTGGGATAAATGAATAGTTGGAATAAACAAATTTGACAATATTGCTAGTTATAAGTTCAGCACAAGAAAATTGAACTAAGAAAAACTGTCAAGAATGCAAAAGCAATTCTATATCCCAGGAACTCACTATAATTTCAGAAAAAGGTTTACTTTTCAATGGAACATTAACCATAATATACCGTACCTAGGAATAAATCTAACAAAACTGTGGAAGACTTCTATGAAGAAAATGATAAATGTAATCTGAGAGATATAAAAGGAGACCCATATAAATGGAGAAAGGTATTTTATTAATAAATGGCAAGGCTTGGGGCGCCTGGGAAGCTCAGTTGGTTAAGCATCCGACTTTAGCTCAAGTCATGATCTCACGGTTCATGGGTTCGAGCCCTGCCTTGGGCTCTGTGCTGACAGCTAGCTCAGAGCTTGGAGCCTGTTTCAGATTCTGTATCTCTCTCTCTCTCTCTCCTGCTCATGCTGTCTCTCTCTCAGAAATAAAACATTAAAAAAATAAAATAAATGGCAAGGCTTAATATTTTAGAGAAGGTAATTCACCATAAATTAACCTACAAATTCAATGTAATTCCATTCAGAATTCCAGTAAACTTGATTCTAAAACTTATTTGGAAGTTTATAGGGCCAATATAATCACACAGTTTTGTAGATGAGAACCAAAGTGTGAGGGCTCTTTCTACCAGATATCAGTATTTGTTACATAACTAGGTAACTGTATCTAATTAAGTAAAGGAATAGCCCAGTGAAAGACAAAGAGACCTTTGATATATGGCAGAGATGGCATTTCAGATCTTGGAAAATAATAAAAGTATTATAAATGGTCCTGGGACTGTATAAGTCCATAGATAAAAAGTAAAAGTGGACCCCTCATACCATGTTTAAAGACCTCAAAGTATAAAGCAAAACTTTACAACTTTATTAGAAGTAAATATAGGAAAATATAATTATGACCTTGGATTTGGGCAAAAAAAATTATACAGAAAGTACAGACCATCATAGAGAAGATTAAGTTAACTGCTTCCAAATTTAAAACTTGTACCTGGCAAAGGTTTCATTCAGGAAGATAGAACGCATCAGGAAAAGAAGCTGAGCATAGAACACCAGAGAGAAGCTGGACCCACTGGGCAGATTTTTGTCTATTAACTGTGTCCAACCCAGTGACTCTCTAAGAATAGTGGCTTCTGCTTCATTTCAGCCTTCCACATCTTGTACAAGTTTCTCTTTTTGGCTAACTCTAACCCAGAACCATCTAGAGAAAGAGATTTTGGGAAACACTGTTACCAGCCATGACCAAACTGACATACAACAGTCCAGCATCAACAATATAAACAAAGTTAGAAAATAGATATAGAGCGGGGAAAGATAGTTGCAATGGATGTAGTTGATAAGGAATTAATATCCAAAATATATAAAAGACTACAAATAAAAAAGAAGTAAAAACCTCAATAGGAAATGAGCAAATAAACAATAACTTATGAAAGAGTAAAATATTCAGTAGGCAGATTAAAAAAGATGCTTAGCATTACTAATTTAAATGGGATACCTCTTTACTTCCGCTCAATTAGCAGAAATTTCAAAGTCTGATAGTATTATGAAGAATGTTATATAGTACTGGTCAGGACTCTTATTTGATACGCCACTTTAATTTTTTTTTAATTTTTCTTTATTTTGGAGAGAAAGAGCACAAGCAGGGAAGCAGCAGAGAGAGGGAGACACAGAATCCAAAGGAGGCTCCAGGCTCTGAGCTGTCAGCACAGAGCCCGACATGGGGCTTGAACCCACAGTTCATGACCTGAGTCAAAGTTAGACACTTAATTGACCTAACCACACGAGTTCCCCAGCTAATAACAACACTTTAGAGAGCAAACTGGCAGTATCTGGTGGAATTGAAATTGTTTATATCCTTTGATTCCACTTCAAGGTGGATTCCCAGAACAATATTTTTCAGATTGTGATTTGGGGCCTGCTAGTAGTTTTTGGTATTAATTTGGTGGGTTATACCAGCATTATTATTTTTTAATGAAATATTATAGATTAAAAATTATCAGAGTGCATTGCATGTAGTAAAGGTAATTGTTTCATAAACTTTTGGGTCACACTGTGCACGTTTCTGTGTGAGTATTGAATCATAATGCAGAATGTTTTCTCACTGTGGGTCATGGGCACATGCACACAAAGAGAATTTTACAAAAATGTTTATTGCGGCATCATTTGTAATAGCCAAAAAAAAATTGAAAACAATCTAAATGTTAACAAGAGAATGGTTAAATTCTAGAATATTAGGTGGTACTGAGTTAAAATGAACAAATTTGAATTACCTTTATCAATCTGGATAACTTTCTTTTTATAAAGCCTATACTGTTGAATAATAAAGTAAGTTGCAGGGCGCCTGGGTGGCTTAGTCGGTTAAGCGTCCGACTTTTGCTTAAGTCGTGATCTCGCGGTTCATGGGTTTGAGCCCCGCGTCGGGCTCTATGCTGACTGCCAGCTCGGAGCCTGGAGCCTGTTTCAGAGTCTGTGTCTCCCTATCTCTCTGACCCTCCCCTGCTCGCTCTGTCTCTCTCTCTCTCTCTCTCTCCCTCTCCTAGAATAAATAAAAATATTAAAAAAAAAAAGCAAGTTGCAGAGTGATTTATGCAATATTTCATCTTTACTGATTTTTTAAAACTATCAGGTGAGGGGCACCTGGGTGGCTCAGTCAATTGAGCATCTGACTTCGGGATCAGGTCATGATCTCACGGCTTGTCAGTTAGAGTCCCGCATCAGGCTCTTTGCTGACAGCTCAGAGGCTGGAGCCTGCTTTGGATTCTGTGTCTCCCTCTCTCTCTGACCCTCCCCTGCTTGCTTTCTCTCTCTTTCTCTCTCTGTCTCTCAAAAATGAATTTTAAAGAAAAATTTTAAAACTATCAAGTGATATTATGTGTTATCTAGGGATCTTATACGTATGGTAAAAACAAAAACATGATAAACCCTTGTTCATAATAGTGCTTACTTTGGGGAGGCAGAGAAGAGAATAGGATTGGAGGAATATATAAGCTATGTTGAACCATTTTTTCCAAGTTATTTTTGTGTCCTTCAGTAAAATTCCATAGTTTCCTTTTGATGTTTATTCTTCAGCATTATAATTTTTGGTGCTAATGATTTTTTTTCCTTTAGTTTTAATTAGCTCTTGCTGGTTCTACGTAGAGAAAAGTTATAGGAATGGGGGATAGACTGCTTTAACTCTTCTGAAATACTTATACTTATTATTTCATTTTCTTCTCCTAGAGAATGGACTACAATTTCCTAGACAGTGTTGAATAGTGCTGATGTCAGAAAGCATCCTGTCTTCTAATTTAATGAAAATGGCTTTAACATTTCAAATTTAATCTGTTTTTGTTGCTTTTAGTAAATAATCGTTAGTAATTGCTTCCGTTTTCTTCTCTTTTGCTCAGAGTTATTGCAGATGGCTGCTGGACTGTATCAAAAGTGTTCAGCATCTATTGACATAATTTGTATTTTTAACTTTATTTTATTGATAAAAGGAATTACATCTGTAGGTGTTATAAAGTTGAACCATTCCCATATGCCTGGGGGTGGGGCAAAACCCTTCATAATCATGGTATGCTCTAATGTATCTAGTTTCATAATTTTATTGGCCATCCCATACTTGGACTTTTTAATGTGTTTTCTTCTTCATGTTTTATTAGCAAAATTATTCCAATTTTACGTATTAGGGAGATTTCTGTCTCTATGTTGTGGAATAAGTTAATAAACATAACAATTAAAATAATGAGCTCCAAAGTGGAAAGTCTACACTCCAAGGACAGATAAGACAATAGATCAATTTCTTCATACATGGAAAAAATATCACAACTTGTTTTTATATTTATTTACTTTATTTTTTTGTCTTATAATGTATACTAGTGCATATCTAATTTATAAATACAAATAAACATATTAGAATGAGTGTTCAAAGATATTTTACTGAGAAGTATGCATGGTCAGAATAATTTGGAACCCACAGCTTTGCAAGGTGATAATAGAACTAGACTACAGACCATCTACGCCCTTTGCCTTTTGTACAGTTCCAGAGCCTTATCTCATCTATTAGGTTTTTCTGCTTTCTGTTGACTCATATTTGATATATTTTATTGGAAAATTACTTACTTCATTAGGTTTCTCGTTTGTTGCCATAGAGTTGCAATAAGATTCTTCTTCCATATATGCAAGTGAATTTTAATAGTCTCTAGCATTTTACATTTTTATTTTCTCTTTCTTCCTATTTACACTTCTCATAGATTAGCCTTTTCAAATAATTAGCTTTTGTCATATTTTTTTTTCTGCTGCTTTTGTTGTTCTCTTTTTAACTTTCAGATCTTACCTGTATAAAGTCTTCTATCTTTCTTAATTTGCTTCTATTTTTCTATTTTCTGAAGTTGAGTACTTAGCCTATTTTCAGTCTCTGCTTTTATGAATAATGGCTTTAGACCTTTTCCTTTAAGAAAAACTTAACCATGTTGTTGTTCTACCGGTTTTGGTATGAATTTCTAATTATTTTCATTATTTTCTAGATATTTTAAACTTTCAGTTTAAATTTTCACGTTGCTTCAAGGGTTATTGTTTTCATCTGGCTGGAGATAATAGTGGTCACTAATCTTTCAGGTGTAAGTAATATGAACCAACTCATAATGGCTTAAGGCAATTATTCTCCAGCGTGGTCCCTGGAGCAGTGTCAGCATTACAGGGAATCTTGTTCAGAATACAGATTCTTAGGCCTCATCCAGACTTATCCCAGGATAGGGATCCCAACAATCTGCTTTTTGTTTTGTTTTGTTTTGTTTTGTTTTGAACAAACCCAGCAGATAATTTTGTTGTACTCTGAAGTTTGAGAACCACTGGCTTAAGCAGGAAAAACAGAAAGTTATTGACTCACAAATGTATACTTCCAGGAATTAGAATAGTTACATATATATCTAGATTTTAGTGCTCAATCTAAGTGCCAAGGGGGATAGAATTACAAGCATTTCTAACAAAGGTTTAGGATTGATTTTATTGATCTAGACTAGAATGGAACTCTTTGATTTGCTAGACTTGAGTCATTTGCCCACCCCTTGAGCTGAGGAGTGAGGTGAGCCCTATCCAAATGACAAGGATTAAAAGTAGGTGAAAGAAGACTTTTGAAAGAAAATCAAGGTGTTATTATGAAAAAGAGAGATTGGATGAGGTCAGGCAAAGACAACTTTCATTCATAAAACAGTGCTATGCCAAAGTAGCCAGTATGCAAACTCTGCTTTCCAGCAACATAAAAAATTTGTGACATAATGTAAATCAAAACTGTTCCTTCACTGAGAAAGTCTTGCTACAAAAACAATGTCACCTGTACTAAATATTCATTTTATTATCTTCCATTACTTTATGTATGTTTCTTCTTTTTTTTACAAGTTTATTTTGAGAGAATGAGAGAGAGCACGAGTAGGGGAGGGACAGAGAGTGAGGATCCAAAACAGGCTCTGTGGTGACAGCAGAGAGCCCAATCTGGGCCCACAAACTATAGAAATGATCCCTGAAAGTATAGTCTTGGAGCTCAGACCCACAAACCGTGAGATCATAAAGAGCCAAAGTCAGACGCTTAACTGCTTGAGCTACCCAGGCACCCCTACGTGTTTCTTCTTTACCTACTTCCTTTTCTCCTTCTCGAACTCCTGTTATTCAACTGTTTGTGCTTCGAAATTGATCTTTGTTTCCTCTTTCTATCAACAGTTCCTATCTCCTGCTTTGCTTTTTGTAGTAAGATTGTTCTTAAACTTCCAAAATACTGAGTTCTCAAGTAGGGCTATCTCCTGTCACTGTTTTTTCTATTCAGGTTTAAAATTTGAAATCCTGTTTTTAGTTCCAGAGAGCTTTTTTGTTTCCTGTTCTCATCTAATTGGTTGAAGTTAAAATTCTCTTTAGAGAATATCAGTGAGAGCCACATTTTCTAAAAGTGCATCTTTCTTCCTTAGGTTGCATTGTCCCCTATGAGTTACTGTTTTTTCTTGTTTTTTTTTTCCCCCTCTCCAGTCATGGTTATTCTTCACTTAACAAGAATACAGACCAGGCTTTTAGTGTTTCTTGGGCAGAGGCAAATCTCTGAACTGTGGAAGGTATAGTTTCTGCTCTTCTGAGCTGGCAGTAAACAAACTTATCAAACCATGACCCTTCTGCTAAAGGAGATAGGAGGATGGAGGGGTGGATGGCCAAGGAAAGAATCTTTCCGTATCTTCCTCTGTTCACTGAAGAATATATTCCATTTACCAAAGGAACAAAACAACAAAAGCACTTAAGAGTAAAAGCTCAATAAGAGATATACATTACCTAAATGGAAAAAATGAAAGCTATACATTGTTGATATATAAGAAAAGTTGAGTAAATCTAAACACACATATAAAGTCTGTCCTGGTGTATGTTATCTGTGCATGTGTGTGTGTGTTTATGTATGTATGTATGTTTTTGAAAATGGGATTTCTTTCTTTTATTTTTATGATCTTTTTTAAATAGGATTGATTTTATATCATTTTGTAACTAGCCACCTTACTAACTTCTTTTGTTAATTTTAATAATTTTTAACGCATTTATGGTTTCCAAGGTATAAAATATTTTCAGCTACAAATAATAATTTTACTGCATCTATAATAATTTTATGCATATCCNTTTCATTTTCCTTCTGCCTTTGTTTCTTACCCATCTGGTGATCTTATAAATATTGATCTATATGTTTTTTTCTGGTTTATTTCTTTTAACTCCTAAATCTATCTGAAATTTAATTTATAATAACATGAAGATTTATTATGAATTTTCTCATACTCTGTCTCTTGTTTGAGCTCTTTCCATTGATTTGTGAAATCTCTTTTCTTATATGATTTCTTCTGTACAATACTTCTAGTATTTTTTATATATTTGCAATACATTTTAGTACCTTTATTACCTTTTTAAAATATTTTTGTAGCTACTCTCACTCATTTTTCTGGATAAATTTAAAAATCACTTTGTCAGGTCTTCCCATCAATACCGAAAGAATTCCATTGGTATTTTGATAGAAATACAAGTTATTTTATTCATGGCATTCCTGTGGTACATGAATCCTAGTTTTATAGTTGATAAATCTGAGTACAGTACTGTAAGTAGAAATTTATGAAGCTATAAATCTAATCATATTTGTAAGTTATTACTTCACATAATAACTTATGTGAAGTTATTATATAGTTTGGTCTATTTTTTCATGCTCTTAAGAGGTGAATTAATGTAGTCATTGCAAATTATTTTAACAGCAACAGTTTTTTAGTATCTCTTCTTGTTAATGAATTTATCTCTGATATTTAATATCTTGTAATTGGGTAATAAGCAAAATTTAGATCTATGATATATTAGAAAGGTATTGTCAAGGAAGGGAAAAGTGATGCTACAGGTATATGTATTTTGAATAGTCTAAATGTTAGACTCTTAAGATTAGTAATAGAAAAAGCAAATAAATAATCTCATCTCAGACTGAGAAAAATTATAGGAATACCTGAAGGAACTGTTTGTCTATTCTGTGTATATTTTATATAGGTGGGCCTATTTAAATTCTCCAAAACTCTAAACCTGCTTTTTAAAAATTATATTTTCTTTTAAACATAAAAAACTGTCATGTTTGCATACACTTGGACAAGGCTAAAAAAAATTACCCATTTTTTTGGCTCAGGAAAGAAGTGTCTGATGTTCTGTAGTTCATGATCAGGCTGCTTTTGAAAGCCCAATTGGTGGAATGCTGAGCAAAAAGCTGGCCAGAACACAGAACTGTAAACCTCATTATGTTTCTCTCCAATGAGCAAT
The DNA here is from genome assembly GCF_008692635.1 of Crocuta crocuta. Classification (NCBI taxonomy): domain Eukaryota; kingdom Metazoa; phylum Chordata; class Mammalia; order Carnivora; family Hyaenidae; genus Crocuta; species Crocuta crocuta. The sequence continues at coordinate 1,541,819 of NW_027532594.1, forward strand.
ATATGATGTGCAATCTTAAATCACTTTAAAAAATATATTCTATGTGTGTATTATTTTCATTCTGTTTTCTGAAATGGCATTTTTTATAGTTAGTAATTTTAATTGATATTAAATGATGTATTTTATATTGTCGGGTCAATTATAAGCCTCTTTAATTTTAATTTTTTTTCTTGTTTAAGTCACATCACCAAAATACCTGAGAAATGTTGATTTTGGTGCTTTGTTTTATTAGGAAATTAAAGGCATACTATAAAACATTTAAGACTGTTTTACAAATGATCCTGTAAAAGGTATATGAGGCTCATTGAGGCTAAGTAAATATATCTAAGAGAACCTAGCATAGTTGTATTGGAAAATTGCTGAAAGAGTAAATCTTAAAAGGTCTTAGCACTAGAAAAATGTTCTGTAACTCTGTATGGTGATGAATGTGAACTAGACTTGTAGGGATCATTTTGCAGTATATACAAATATTGAATCATTTTGTATGCTTGAAGCTAGTATTATGTATGTCAATTATACCTCAATTTAAAAAAAGAAAAAAGTGCATTTATTAACAAAAGAAATAGGCATCCAGGAGACACCAAGTTATAATTGAATTGTTAAGGAATGTTGTGTTCCAGCTTTGTTCCCTTCTCCCAAAGGACTTTTTTAAAGTTTCAAAGAAGTGTTCCTATTAAAAACAAAAAACAAACAAAAAAAAAAGACCAGTAGCCATGAGAGCTATGATCTGAGGTTTTTCTTGACATGTGAAATCCATGAGGACAGGATCTGTACTTTCTTATTTATCATTGGATATCTAGCTCCAAGCACCTAGTGTGGTATATAATGAGTTCTCAGTAAATGCTTCTTGAATGAAGTAGCTGTGACCTTGGACAATTAACTTTCCCTGTGCCTCAGTTTTCTCACCTGTACAATCATTGATTCCACCAACTTTTATTGCTTACCCATTGTGTGCCACTGTTCCAGGCAGTGAGCATACAGCAGAAAATGAGATCTATAAGGATTTTGACATTCTGGAGCAAACATTTTATAATATGAGGCAGATAGACAAACATATACAACTAAATGCATAATGTAAAGTCAGGTAGCAGTAACTGCTGTGAAGAAAAATACAGCAGGGTGAGGTGCCAGAGGTTAACAACAGGACCACTTAGTTCAAGTGGTCAGGAAATGCCTGTGGAGATGCCATCTGAACAGAGACCTGAATGAAGATATAGAACAAGCCTTGTATAGCTCTGGGGAAAGAGATTTCTATTCAGAAGGAGGGACCTATGCAAAGACTCTGAGGCAGTAATGAATTTAACCTGTTTGGAGGGGCCGTAGGCTGGCAGGTATGGAATTAAGCAACTAATGGGAAAAGTGCAAAATGAGGGCTGAGAAATTGGCAGGGGCTGGATTATATATGGCTATGGAGGCCATGATGTTTATGAAGTTTGAGAAACAGACTTTGGTGAGGCAAGAGTAGAAGCAGAAAGACCAGTTTGGAGGCTGTTACAATAATGCAGACAGGTGAGAGGTGATGATGGCTTAGACAGGGATGTGGACTTGGAAAGAAGTTGTTGATTCCAGACATAATTTGAATGAGCCCACAATAACTTCTGTTTGACTGGCTTCATAGCCTGAGGGAAGAAAAGGATTAGGGTAACTCCTAATTTCTGGTGTGAGCAGTTGGGTACAGTTTATTGGTGAGGATGGGGGCAGGCAGGGTTGGAGAGTTAGGAGCACTGTTTTGGACATAGTACTTTCGAGCAACCTCTAGAGCAGAGATGTCAAACAGATATTTGTTTTGGGTGATTCTTTCTGCAGTTCAAAGTAACTGTAGGGACTAGTAATCTAAATGTGGGAGCTACAAATGTACTGATGAAATTAAAAGCCATGGGGATAGATGAGAACACTTTGAGGACAGAAAAATTTAGAAGATTAGAAGGTACAGCTAGGAAAGAGTAGGCCAAAGGGAGGAAAATGAGGAGAGTGATTCCCTGAAAGCCTTTTCTAAAAGATAGAGTGATTAACTGTTGATTACACTGCTGAGGAGACCAGATAAAAAAGTAGTCATTTGGTTTGGCAGGATGAAGTGGGGACTTTAATAAAGGGGTATTTCTACTGCTTATAGATAAGAGTAAGTTTAGATTATTACTTCCTTATGTAGCAAGAAAAGTCACTTTAATATTCATTTTTATTTATATCCTATACAATCTTTTATTCTTAATTGGGGGGGAAGGAGAGATTGAAATCAAAACAAAGTATTATCATTTAAAAGGTCAACTGGATTAGATGGCTTTTCCTGATCCTTCATCTTTCAGATTTTTGGTGTTAATATTTAAATTTTCTCAAATCATGTATGTAGTATACATAATACTTCATTTAAAAAATAGTAGCTCAGGGTGACTGGGTGGTTCAGTCAGCTGGGCTTCTGACTTCGGCTCAGGTCATGATCTCACGGTTCCTGAGTTCGAACCCTGCATCAGGCTGTCTGCTGACAGCTCAGAGCCTGAAGCCTGCTTCGGATTCTGTGTGTGTGTATCTCTCTCTCTGCTTCTCCCCTCCGTCAAAAATAAACAAACATTTAAAACATTTTAAAAATAGTAGCTCTGTTTTACGTGCTCACAATAACCAGCCATCTTGTTAGCATGTATTCCTATTTAGCACGTATTCTATTTATAAACACATTCCTTTCTCTAACACCATAGTTTATATGCAGCTAGCTGATTACAAATGTATATTCTTTTTACATAAAGGATGACATTCTATAACATATTCTTTTGTCCCTTGCTTCTTTTTCAGTTTGTTTTTTAAACAAACTTTTCAAGGCAGTACATGAAGATTATATAAAACCTAAAGATATAAACAGGATAAAAAAGGGAAAAGGTCATACTCTTATCAGAGTACCAACATGAAAACTTTAATATGTAATTTTCTGGATCTGTTTTCTATCTGTATGTGTGTGTTTGCCAAAATGTACAGTTCTTTTATTTAAAAAGACATTTTTTAGTTGGTATAATAGCTGTTAAATATTTTTAGTATTACTTCTGCCTTTGATTCTTTTCTATCATTTTTAGTATTATTTCTGCTTTTGATTCTTTTCTATCAAACAATAATACATAGAATACTGGAAGGCCTAGGAACCTCCTCCAAATGTGTAGGCTATGCTTCAAAAAATTTTTGCTTCTTAACTTTATAAATTATTATTAGTAGTAGTATCCATCATTGTTACTTATTACATGCTTACCAACCTGTATATTCACTACCCTTCCATCTCTGATCTTCATTCTGCAATCGTTTTCTTTTTTTCCAGTATATATCTTCTCAAATTTTCTATAAAAAACATGTTTGTGGTAAATTCTATTGTTTTTATCTGAATAAATTTTGATTCTACTCTTGTTCCAAAATGCTAGTTTCACAGGATATGCATTTCTAGTTAACAGATATTTTCTCTAAGTATTTCAAAGTATTATTATGATCCTCGTTTCCAGTCTAAGATCCTTGGTTGCAGTTTAAGATGTCTGCCATCAGTTTAATACTTTTTTTTTCAAGTGATCTTTTGTCTAGCTCCTTGTAAAATCTTTTTGTCAGTTTTTATTTGTCCTTCTTGGTATATGTAATAATCCTTTTCTATATGTATGTTCAAGTCTTTTATCCCTTCTGGAAAATGTTCAGCTATCATGTCTTCAAATAATGTCTCTTTTATTTTCTCTATTCTCTCTCTCTGTTTCTCTCTGTCTTTCTCCCTCTCTCCCTTTCTCTCTCGTCACACATACACACACACACACACATCTGTATATGATGTATGTTAGACATTCTATTACTGATATTTCTTAACCTTTCTTTCACATTTTTAACTTTATCAGTCTATGCTATTTCATGTAATTTCTTTAGATTTATTTCCCAGCTTACTAATCCTACCATTAGCTGTATCTAAGTTGCTGTTTAGTAATTCCACTGAGCTTTAAATCTCCACAATATCATTTTAATATCTAATAGTTACATGGAATTTCATATTTTCAAAAGTGCCTGAGTATTTTGCCGGTCTCTTGTTGGTTATTCATTTTTGTGACTTCATCTTTTATTTCTGTAAAAATTTTGTCTCTATTTTATAGTTTGATTTTGACAATTCAAATAAAGATTTTGGAAATGTGAATCTGTAGTTTGTTATTTCTGCTGACCCTCACCTCATGGTAGTTTATTTCTTAATGTTTATATGTATTTGATTATAATCTATGGAAATAGTGCTGGCATAAATTAAGAAAACTTTCCTTTTTTTAAGAATTGTGTTGCCTCTGCCTTGAAGTAGGGGTTTCCATAGCACTAATATCAAGGATCCCTGTAACTAACATCAGGTATCCCTGACGTGGTGTGGAAGTGAGTTTAGATGCTGCTGCCACCATGACTCAGTTTAGTCACTTGTTACAGTACTAGTATTATCACTCACCATTAGGACACCCCTGTCTCTCCTGTTTCTTCTTGCTCACCACTCCTTCCTTTAATTTTGCCTCTAGGTTTATTTGAGGGGCTAATGCTCTTATTTTCTACAAGCCCAGCAATGCACGGAAATGTATGTTTTAGGTACCTGGTGTTCCTCAGATACCTGATTGGTCATACTGTTGGAATCAGAAGTTCTTACTGTTCCTTTCAACTGTTTCTGGTCAGCTTTTTAAGTTATTGAGTTTTAGTTTCAATTACTTATTTTTTCTAATTCTAAGTATTTTATTAATTTTTTAAAAAATCTGCTTGGTGATGCCTTAGAGTCTTTTGCCCCGACCATATTTTCAAACCCTTCTTGCTATTCCTTTAAATCATTGGTTCTCAACCAGCATGGTACCATCACAGAGAAGGTGTTTGGAAATTTGTGAGGGAGATTTTGGTCATTTCCCCTACAAATGATTATCACTGTTAGGAAAGGATAGTTATTGTTGTGTAGGAATGCTAGATAATTTCAGTGTATGAGGCAGTATCACAAAACTCACACATTGTCCTGTCTGCAGTGTAACTTTTTAATATTCGTGGCAGCACTCATTTTGGTGAGAAACTTGTTTAGAAATATCTGAGCATCAAACTAAATTCTACTTTACATTTAAGTACAAATACTTTTTGGTCTGTTCTAATATATAGATTAATTTTTTTTCCAAAAATTGTTTGCCAATCAAAAAATCATGTCACTGATAACTATGCTACTGTTAGTACTTAAGTGGCCAATACAGCACATCAGTATCAGTGTGCCTTTGTAGCTGGCATATTGTAAATATGTTGCAGAGCAGATTTGAGACTTCTTTTAACAGATTTACATTCAAATATTGTCAAGGTACCGTATACACATGAGTAAGAGCTGTTTTAAAATATTTCATGTTACTAAAAATATTTCATATTGCCATTTTGCAAATTTTTATTTTATAATGAAGTAATTTTTATGTAATGAAATGCACATCTGAAATGTATATTTTGATGACTTTTGATAAAACATACATCCATATAACAAATACAACCATCAATATATAGAATATTTTTTATCACTCCATAAAGTACCCTATTTCTCTACCAGTTAGTCTGTGCTTTCTACATGTAACTACTCTTGATTTCTGTCCCCATTGCTTATTTCTGCCTGAACTTAACAAACATGAAATTAATAATGCAGTTTACAGTTTTATGTCTAGTTTGTTTTATTAAACATTTGATTATGAGATTAATGTCATGTATATTATTAGGTCATTTTCATTTTAATTAGAGTGTAGTTTTTTGTATGAATTTACCACAATTTACATAATCATTTACCTGTTGATAGACATTTGGCTCATTAACTGTGTGTTGTTATGACTTAAGGGGCCATAAACATTCTTATAAAAGTCTTTATGGACATGTATTTTTATTTCTCTTGAGTCATTACATAAAAATGGAATTGCTGAATCATAGAGTAGTTTTTGAAATTTTATGAGAAATAACCAGTTGTTTTAAAACAGAAATGTTTATGAGTTCAAGTTGTTCCACATCCTTCTCAGTATTTAAAATGTCAGTGTTTTTAATCTTCCTACTGATTGTATAGCAAGTAGTATTTCATTTTGGCTTTAATTTTCATTCATGTATTAATAAATGAACATTTTTTCATGTACTCTAAGCCACTTGTATTTCTCCTTTTGCTTGTTTGTGTTTTAAATTGAGTAGCTGTTTTATAACTAAATTATGAGACTTCTTTATTCAAGATATAATTTCATTGACAGATAACACTGAAAATATTTTCTCTGAGCTTTATCTTTTTCATCTTTATACCAGTCTTTTGATGAGCAAAAGCTTTTTCATTTTAATATAGCCTAATTTGTCAGTTTTTAATGGTTCATGGTTAATATATTCTGAGAAATGTTGGCTTACCTCAAGTTATGAAGATATATCATTTTTTAACTATAGTTTTACCTTTTATTTTTATAACTCTGCTTGTGAATTAATTTATTTTGGTATGTGGTATTAAGTAGAGGATGAAATTTATTTTTCCTCCATAAGTTTATCTAATTTTTCCAGTGCCTTTTTGATGAAGTCTTTCTTTGTTTCATTTGCTTGCCTTGGCATCTTTGTTGAAAATCAGTTTGCCATATGAGGTGGCATGTTTATGGATTCTTTCTCTTAGATTTAACTAACTTGTCTCTCATAACACCAATACCACAGTCTTCTTTATTGTATTTCAGCTGGTGATGTTGCATTATAGGGGACATTTGGCAATGTCTGGATACATCTTTGGTTGTTACAACTGAGGAAAAGTTGCTATCCAGAATCTAATGGGTAGAGACTAGATATATTGCTAAAAATTTTATACTGTACGTGGCAGCCTCCACAAGAATTATCCAGCCTAGGGCGCCTGGGTGGCTCAGTTGGTTAAACGTCTGACTTCAGCTCAGGTCATGATCTCATGGTTCATAAGTTCGAGCCCCGTGTCAGGCTCTGTGCTGACAACTCAGAGCCTGGAGCCTGCTTTGGATTCTGTGCCTCCTTCTCTCTCTGCCCCTCCCCTACTCACATTCTGTCTCTCTCTCTCTCTCTCAAAAATAAATAAACATTTTAAAATATTTAAAAAAAAGAAAAAAATTATCCAGCCTAAAATGTCATAGTGTTGAGATTGAAAAACCCTACTGTAGCTTTACATTAAGTCTTGAAATCGTGTAATATCAGTTCTCCAACTTTATCTTTCTCAGAATTGTCCTGCATATTCAAAGTCCATAGTATTTTTATATAAATTACAAACAAAATTGTCCACTGGAAATCTGATTGGGATTGCATTCAATCTATAAAGTAACTTGGTGAGAATAACCTCTTAACAATTTTGAGTCTTCTTATTCATTAACTATTTATTTAGGTTTTCTTTTTCTCAGCAATATTTTGACATTTTTAGTGTAAAAAGTCTTCCGTATCTTTTAAAAATTTATTCTTGAGCACTTTATGTATTTGGATGCTATTATATATAATCTTTTTTTTTTAATCTTGAGAGAGAGTTTGCACCTGATCATGTGAAAGTGGGAGGAGGGCAGAGGGAGAGGGGCAGCTAGAGAGGGAGAGAGAGAATCTTAAGCAGGCTCGCATGAAGCCCATCTCAGGGCTGCGGGGCTCCATCTCACAACTGTGAGATCATGACCTGAGCTGAAATCAAGAGTTGGATACTTAACCCACTGAGCCACCCAGGCATCCCTGTATATAATCTTTTAAAGTTTGTTTACTGTTTGCTGCTAGTATATAAAATAGAGTTGATTTCTTGACTACTATGTTTACCTGGTAATTCTATTATCTTTTGTAGATACTTTATGATTTTACATGTTAACAATCATGTTTGCAAGTAAAGACAGTTTTCCTTCCTCTTTTCCATCTTTATGCCTTTTATCTCTTTATTTATTTATTGCTTTGGCCTGCTGCACTGGCTAGGGACCTTAGTAACATATTATTTAGAAATGGTAAGTAAGAGTGGATATCCTTGACTTCACAGTCTGTAGGGGAGGGTATTCAGTATTTCACTATTTTTATGATGGTAGTCCTTTGTCAGGTTAAGGAAGTTTTTTTCTGTTTCTAATTTTTGAGAGTTTTTAATCATGAATGAGTGTTCGATTTTCTCAAATGCTTTTCTCTGGAGGTACTGAAAAGACCAGATGTTTTTATCTCCTTTTATCCTATTAATATGGTGAATTAATTGACTTTTGTAGTGATAATAGCAACCATTAGGTATTTCTGGGATAAACTCCAATTGGTCATAATTCATAATTCTTTTTTTATATCACTGGAATCTTTTTGCTAATATTTTACTAATGATTTGTGTGTTCATGTTCATGAAGGATACTGGTGCATAGTTTTATTTTCTTATATTTGTCAAATTTTGGTATTAGATTGTTTAGATCTTGTTAAAAATTTGTCTTCATACTGACAAAGGTTTTGTAAGATTGTATCATTTGTTTAACTTTTTTTTCTTTAAATGTTGGATAGAATTCACCAGCTTGAAGCCTTCAATGATTTTTTCTGTTACAAATTCAGTTTCTTTAATAGGTGAAAGGTATTATAGACTCTCCAGGGAAACAGAACTGATGTATGCTAAAATTTAGGGGAGCCTGGGTGACTTCATTGGTTAAGCTCTTGATTTTGGCTCAGGTTATGGTGTCATGGTTTGTGAGATTGAGTCTGGCTCTGCGCAGACATCAAGGAGCATGCTTGAGATTCTTTCTGTCTCTCTGCCCCTCCCCCACTCACCTTCACGTGTGCACACATTCTGTTTCTCTCTCTCTCACTGGTGTGTGTGTGTATATATATATGTGTATATATATATAATATGTATTATATATAATATGTATACATATATATAATATAATTATATAGCATATTATATTCTCTCTATATATAGCATATTATGATACATATAGCACATATTATGTACAGTGTAGTATGTTGTGTTATAGTATGTACACTATATATGTGCTACATATAGTAATATGTAATTGGCTTATGCTACTGTGGTGATGGCAAGTTCAGATTTGCAGGACAGGCCAACAGGCTGGAGACTTAGGAAAGAGTTGATGTTGTGACTCAAATCCCAAGACAGTCTGCAGGCAGAATTTTTTTCCTCAGGGACCTCAGTCTTTTTCCCTTAAGACCTTCTTCAACTGTAACATTAACCATCTTAGAAGGCAATTCAGGGGTGCCTAGGTGGCTCACTCGGTAAAGCATCGCACTCTTGATTTTGGCTTAGGCCATGATCTAACTAACGGTTTGTGGGTTCAAGCCCTGCGTGGTGCTCTGCGCTGACAGTGTGGAGCCTGCTTGGGAGTCTCTCTCTCTTTCTCTCTGCCCCTCCCTCACTCATTTTCTATCTCTTCCTCTCAGAGTAAACATTTAAAAAAATAAAAAAGGAGGCGATTCAGATTTTGTTTTCTTATGTTGTGTTTTTTCTTTTTTTCTTTAAGATTTTTTTTTTAATGTTTATTTCTGAGAGAGAGAGACAGCGTGAGCAGGGGAGGGTCAGAGAGAGAGGGAAACACAGACTCCGAAATTGGCCCCAGGCTCTGAGCTGTCAGTCAGCACAGAGCCCGACCCGGGGCTCCAACCCACGAACCGCGAGATCATGACCCAAGCGAAAGTCGGATGCTCAACCGACTAAGCCACCCAGGTGCCCCTCTTATGTTGTGTTTTTTCAAAGAATGGTCCTGTTTCTCTAAGTTGTGAAATGATTTTGGCATAAAATTATTTAATATTACTTTATATCCTTTTAATATCTTTAAGACATATAGTAATATTCTTTCATTCCTGATATTGGTAATTTGTTTCTTGATCAATCTTAGTAGGAGGTCATTAATTTATCTTTTTAAATTAACTTCTCTGTCTTTGCTGTTTCTGTATTATTTGTTTTCTGTTTCATTGATTTCTACTCAGTTATTTAATTCATATTACTTACTTTGGGTTTATTTTGCTCTTTTTCTAGCTTCTTACGGTAAAAATTTGGGCCATTGATTTTTTTTAAACTTTTCAAATTTAAACATTTAAAGCCTTAAACTTTCCTCTGGGCAGTGCTTTAACTGCATTGCATAATTTTAACTTTTTTTGTTTTCAATTTCATTACGCTTATGATTTCTAATTTGATCTGTGTTATTTTTAAATGTGTCATATAATTTCTAAAATATTTTGGATTTTCTGTATGTCTTATTTCTGAATTTAATTACATTGCAATCAGAAAACATATTTTATAGAATTTCAATATTTGAAATTCATGGAGACTTCTTTTATGTCCATTATTCTATTCTGGACAATGTTCACTGTGCACTTGAAAACAATGCATGTTCTATATATATTGAATGCACTCGTCTGTAGTCTTTGAGTAATAGTGTTGCTGAATTCTTCTATGTTTACTGATATGTGTATCTACTTGTTTTATCAATTACTGAGAAAGGGATGTTAAAATCCAACTGTAATTGTGGGTTTCTCTCTTTCCTTTGAGTTCCAACAGTATTTGCTTCCCGTTTTGAAAGTGTTGGTTAACAGATAAGTTGCATTCACAGTGGGAATATTCTGCTTCCTGATGGATTGACCCTCCGTGTGTACAAAATTTCCCACTTCTCCTCCTGTAATATATCTCATCTTGAAATACCTTTTGTCTGATACTGATATAGCCCCCACAGCTTTCTTATGATTATTGTGTGCAGGGAGTACTTATGTTTCCTTGTAATTCCAACATATTTATGACTGTATATATAGTGTCTCCTTTAGCCAGCATATAATTAGGTCTTTTTTTTTTTTTATCAGACCTGACTATCTACTTTTTAATTGGAGAACTGAGTCTATTTGTATTTAATTATTGATACATTTAGATACAAAGCCTACCACTTTGCTATTTGTGTTTTTATTTGTTTCATTCTCCCCCCTATTCTTTGTTTTTTGCTTTCTTATTGGTTAATGATGTTTCATGTTTCATGTAAGAACCTAACAAAAGTATAATTTCATTCACCCCAGTGTCATCTTTTGTAGCTATTGCATTGTATATTTACTTCAACATAACTTAGAGATCCCACAAGTAAGTGTTGTTAAGTTTTTTTTAAATTGATATTTTTCTTAGAAGTACTTAAGAGTGAAAAGTAGCATTTTATGTTTATGTACATATCGTCTATTTCTAGTCCTCATTACTAGATGGATGAAAGTTCCCATGTGATTACATGGGATGTAGATGAAAGTTCCCATGTGATTACATTTCTCTTGAGCCTGAGGAACAAATTTTTTATAGCATTTCTTCTTTTGGAAGTCTGCTGGCCACAGTTGCCCTCAGATATCTTTATTTCATTGTCATTTTTGGAAGGTAGCTATGAGATCACCACTGTACCACTAATGTGCTATCTTACCCACATTTTTGATGGATATTTCTGATAGGTTCAGCATTTTCAGTTGAAAGGTTTTTTTTTCTTTCTCTTTTACTACTTTGAAGATGTTGTTCATTTATCACCTGGCCTCCATTATTTCTGAGAACACATTAAATGTCATTAATTTCTTTGTTCCATGGTATATATTTTTACCCCATCGTCTTTTCTCCTTCTGAGACTAATTAATTTATAACACACCATTTCCTATCACCCCACATCTCACAGAGGCTCTTTTCATACTTTTTAGTCCTTTATTTTCTCTGTAATCAGTTTGAATTATTTCTTTTGTAATCTGTCTTTAAATTTGTGGACTCTTTTTCTGCAGTTTCCATGATGCTGTTATCTAATCAGTACAATTTTCATTTTAGATATAGCTTTCTGTTCTAAAATTTTCAGTTAGCTTATTTTTTTAGTGTTTAGTTTTTCCTGCTCAGATTCCCCATTTTTCATTCATCATGTCCTTCTCCTTTATATAGTTGAACATATTTATCATAGCTATTTAGAACTCTTCTATTTCTAACATTTGGGCCTTTTCAGGGTCTTTTCTGTTGAAGAATACTTCTTTCCTTGAATGTGGGTTGGTTTTTCCTGTTTCTTTACATGCATACTATGTTTTTTTATTGTATGCAGAATGTTGGGACTGATAAGTTGTAGGGACTCTGGGTTATTATCTTTTTTACAATGCATTGAATGGTATACTGGCAGGCAGTTGAATTACTGGTAGATTTTTGTTCTGCCAGCCTCATTCTTATTCTGGGTTAGTATAAATCCATTTTGATTTAGGGTTCAGCCCTTCTTCTAGGGTATGGTCCTTAATTTCTAAGGCATGAACTTACTAGGATCTCAACTGAATGTCCAAAGTGCTGGATTTATAGTCCAGCACGGCCTCTCCACTCTGGGTGGGTAGAGCTCTGTATCTGTCAGGTGACCTTGGGTAGGCACCAAATAACAGCTCTGTCTCCTATGCTTTGTGGTCTCACTCTGTGTATGGCAATAAGAGGTGCTTTCTTACATAGCTCTCTTCTCCCCAGTAGTCTGTCCCATGAATTCCACCTGCTTCATAAACCATGAGCTCAGATCTATATCTGTTGGGCTCACCGACACCACTGTGCTGTGTGTAGGTTTCATCTCCTTGACCCTTTGTCCTGAAAGCCTACACAGGCAGAAAGTAGGTCACACATGGCGCTTACTTTAAACGTTTTCCTTCTGTAAAACATCACAGTTTCCCACTGTCTGTTGTCCCTTCCACTGCCTGTTGCCTCATACAGTTTTTCCAGTTTTATAGTTGCTCACTGAAGAGCAAGTCTAGTAACAGTAAGTCTGTCATGGTCAGAAGCATACTAAACCTATGTATTCTTAATTTTTTTTATATAACACAGAGATAAAATATCTATATTGAAAAATTACAGGCACACCTGGGTAACTCAGTCAGTTACACTTCTGACTCTTGGTTTCACCTCAGGTCATGATCTTACAGTCATGAGATTGAGCCCCATGTGGGGCTCCGCACTGAGCATGGAGCTTGCTTAGGATTCTGTCTCACACTCTCTCTCTGAAAATAAGTGAATAAATATTTTTTAAAAAGAGAAAAATTACATGTAGAAATTATTTATTCGTGGGTTATAAGTTGTTTTTTCAGCCTTTCTGTAATACTGTTTCCAGAAACAATTACTTCATAATGTCTTATACTATATTTTGTTTTTCAGTCCGTCAACTATTTTTCTCATCACCTACTAAAAGATACGGTCTCCAAAGTTTTTTGTTTGTTTGTTTTGAGAGAGAGTATGAGCAGTTGAGGGGCAGAGAGAGAGGTGAGACAGAATCCCAAGCAGGTTCCATGCTATCAGTGCAGACAGGGAACAATCTCATCAACTGTGAGACCTGAGCTGAAACCGAGTTGATGCTCAACTGACTGAGCCACCCAGGCACCCCTCCATGGTCTTTTTTTTATGTGCTTAATACTCCATTTATATCTCATCCTGTGGTGGAAATAGGTACATGGTGTGTATTCTACTGTACTTCTTCACTACCATCTACCATGTTACAGCATGGGGAATTAATAAGACCCCACACTTATAAGTGAGGTCTAGATCATTTGAAGAATGTTGTATTTTCTCATTTTTATATGGTCAGTGTTTTTAAATTTGTTTTGGTATGTTATGCTACTTTAATAACAGTGCTTTTCCTTTTTTTTATTGTATATTGGTACACTCACACTCATTTTTATTCTAGTTATTTCCCTGTACCTCTCTTTTTAAATTTTTCTGTATTTGTATGGAATGGCTTCTCTTAAATCCAAATTTATTTACTATAGACAAGTACAAGCACTATCTTCCAGTGTGACTTTGGCTTCTGCATTTTTTGTTAGAATATGTATTACTTTACTATAAATTACTTTTTTTAATCTATAGAGTTAAGGAATATATACTATATATGCATACATGATGTGTATAGGTAGATGATATTATTTTACATTTCTTTCAGACAGGAGTAGGACATTAAAATTTATTATAGAATGTAGACATTGGCCTGATAATGTTAAGAACCATTGCTTTAAAAATATCAAATCTTATTTATTTTACAGTCTGAATCTGCTCAACCCAATTTCTGAAGTCTTTGGGTCTGATTCTATGACTCTACTGTCTGTAGTTCATAGTGCCCTATTTTGTCTTTAAAAACTTTTTTTATGTTTATTTATTTTTGAGAGACAGAGCACAAGCAGGAAAGGGTCAGAGAGGGGGGAAGAAAAAGAATCTGAAGCAGGCTCCAGGCTCAGAGCACAAGCAGGAAAGGGTCAGAGAGAGGGGGAGACAAAGAATCTGAAGCAGGCTCCAGGCTCAAACAGAGCACAAGCAGGAAAGGGTCAGAGAGAGGGGGAGACAAAGAATCTGAAGCAAGCTCCAGGCTCCACGCTGTCAGCACAGAACCCGACACGGGGCTTGAACCCAGGAACTGTGAGATCATGACCTGAGTCAAAGTTGGACACCCAACTACTGAGCCACCCGGGTGCCCCTCTTTTGTCTTTTACAGTTTTTTCTTAGCCAGTCATATTTCACGGACTTTTGTCTATAAGAATCCTTTCGCTCCTGGCTTAAAAGGTGCATTTTATGTTTTTTTTTAACCAATCCTGTTTCTTGGACTTATAACAATTCTTTCACTCCTGGCTTGAAAGGTGCATTTTTTAAGAGATTTTATTTGTTTGCATTCTCATGTTCCTGGAGGCACTGTTACAGCTGAGAACCATTTTATAGTAAATTTTCCGTGTATGCTGTATGCCGTTTTGAGCTATAACACCATATACAGTCTGGATTATAATTACCAGTTCTCAAGGGAGATTTGTTTTCTCTTACTCTCAACACCATGTTGGGAGTAGAAAAGTTTCCATGCCATCCCCTTCATCTGGCCAACTTTATTTTCGTTTATCTTTACACTGTGAGCACAATTTTGGGGGGGGGTCCCAACTCTGTGGGACAAGATCTCCAGTAAGACTTCCAATGTCCAAACAGGTCCTGGACTTTGTTTCCTGACCCCTGTGCTCCCTCTGACCACTCCCCCACAAGGTCAAAGCTTAAGGTTGGCAGTGTTCTCTGGTGCCTCCAGGGTGAGAGTCTATTTCAGTGCTCCACTTACTGCCCTAGTTTCCTGTTTTCACTTCATTTTTCATTTCTAAGCATTCCTTAGTTTTTGTCTGATTAGTAATGCATTTCAAAAGATGTTTTAAAAATATTTTATTTAGTATTCTCAGTTGTTTTCAATGGTATGGTCAGTATTTTTATATGCTACTTTGAAAGGCATATTAGTCATTGATTTTTTTTCTTTTGTATGATTGATTTTTTTATTTTTTGTTTTTGCTAATGTATTTAAAACTGTCAGTTTTCTTTCTATATTTGTGAATTTCCTGTTTGTGTCTTTTGAATGCTTTTCTATTGGACTCTGGTGATTTTCAAAAGAATATGACATGTACAGCTTTGAAAAGGGCTTTCTGAGGAAGTGAATCCTCTCAGAAGACTTATTTCCTAAGACCACACATGTTGGACTTTAAGGAAGTGAAGTTTGATACTGACACTGCAGTTCAGTTACATTCCTTAATTCTTTTGTATTTGTTGTATGTTTTACCTGAGGCTTCTTACTACCTCTGCTTGCTAAACCCATCAACCTATTTTAATACATCTTATTTGATCACTGTCAGCCACTTTCTCCAATACCAAACTGAATCTTTTTTTGTTTTTTTAAAAACTGTATTTATTTAGTCTTGAGAGAGAGAATGAGCACATGAGCAGGGGAGGCGCAGAGAGAGGGAGAGACAGAATCCCAAGCAGGCTCCACACTGTCAGGGCAAAGCCGACACAGGGCTCAGACTCACAACTGTGAGATCACGACCTGAGGTAAAATCAAAAGTCAGAAGCTCAACCGACTGAGCCAACCAGGTGCCCTGCATCTTCTTTTTTAACTAAGGTAGTGCCTCTTTTCTTGCCTTCCTACTACTCCTCTGACTATTCCTTCTTAGATGCCTAACTGGTTCTTCCACCAGAACATTATTCAAATAAAAGCATTTCTGAAGATTTTGTCTGCGTTCCTCTCTCACTTTTCAAAGTGTGCTGGCCAACCTTCATCCCCTGGCTTTACAAGTGTCTGTCCTTTCAGTCATGCCTCCCAGATCTGTGACTTCAAGTTCCAGACTAATGTCCCCAAAGATGTGCATCAGCATATGGTATACTTTTAGTTCCCCCCATCAACTACTTTGAAAATTCCTTGAATAGTGATCACTTACACTTAGCCAAAAAGTACAAAAGACTTTTCAGAAGATGACTAGATGAAGGGAAATTGAGCTAACTTTGGTGATTTTTGCCCAGGAGATGTGGCTTCTGCCATAGGGTTACGTGAGAGCTCAGTGGGTGCCTTGTACTCTGTAATATTGCCCAGAGTCCATGACAGTAATGTTCAGTACAAAAAGTATGGTGAGAATTCATACTTTTATTTCTTTTTGACATTAATCACAAAACACCTCTCTCACTTTACTCTTTTGGTACTAAATACTCTACTCTTCACCCTTAGGTTACAACAGCATATAATAGTTCCCCTTTTCATTGCGTTTATTCTTCTGTTACACATTAAAAAAAATAATACAGCATGGGGTGCCTGGATGTCTCAGTTAACTGAGCATCTGACTCTTGACTTTGGCTCAGGTCATGATCGCAAGGCCATGGGTATGAGCACTGTGTCGGGCTCTGCCCTGAACATGGAGCCTGCTTAAGATTCTCTCTCCCTCTCTTACTGCCCCTCTCCCCTGCTTGGGTACCCTCTCTCTAAAAATAAAAAAGTAATACAGGGTGACTGATTTTATAAATTTTTGTTTTTTCATTTATATTAATTGAGGTGACACTAATATGGTCATCACTGGTTGGCCAAGTATCCACCAGGCCAAGTGGACTGACCAATGTTTGGCATGGCATAAAGACAGGAAACCCGGGATCTATCTCCAAGTGGGTAAGAAGTTGAGGAAACTGTTCATAGGTTTAAGGGAGTAAACTTTATGTTTCCATTTTACTTTTGAAGGACAAAAAGATAGTGAAGATTTTATTTATTTTTATATTTTTGTTTATTTGTTTTGAGAGAAAATGTGCACGAGCGCCTGTGAGTGGGGAAGGGGCTGAGAGAGAAGGAGAGAAAGGATTCCAAGCAGGCTCCATGCTGTCAGGGCAGAGCCTGATGTGGGAGCTCCATCCCATCAACCATGAGAACATGACCTGAGCTGCAATCAGCAGTTGAACTTAACTGACTGAGCCACCCAGCTGCTCCAAGACAGTGAAGATTTTAATAATTTCCCTTTAAAAATGTATATTTTATTTAATTTTGAAAGAGAGAATTTGTGCACACATGCCAGTGAGGGGTAGAAAGTGGGCAACAGAGAATTCTAAGTAGGCTCCATGCAGTCACCACAGAGCCTGATGTAGGGCTCGAACCCATAAACCATGAGATCATGACCTGAACTGAAGTCTGATGTTTAATTGACTGAGGCACCCAGGCGCCCCTACCTTTTGCCTTTTTTGAGCCAATGAAGTAATGTCAGTAATCACTCTAAATGCAGTGGTAAGTGATGGAACTTATAGGAAAATCCATCAATATTGGAAGAGATCTGGAAACAAGGGTCAAAATGGCCTGGAAGAGATGAGTTGAATTTGAGATTATAGGAAGACATCAAAGTGGGAATAATTTGTGAATTATTAAGGATTAAGAAAATAACTTGTTAAGGGAAATGGATCAGATTTTCAAAGGAGAGATGATAGACAAGCTTGGTGAATCCAGGAAGTCACTGAGAATAAGATAGGAAAATAATGTCAAAAAGCTAGGGGGAAAAAAACAATAAAATAGAGTATATAGAATACAGGAGTAGTGAGAAAATTCTCCATACATGAAACTGTATGATAACACAGATTAACATATTTATATAATTTTCTTTATTTATAAAGGTTTCTGATAGAGTTTATTAAAACAAAGTTATTCTTGGGTTTGATTTTTAGGGACTCCAAAGTATAAAGCAGAAAAATACTGAAATTTCCTCTTTTTTTTAGAAAAATACTGAATATTTTTAACAGTGACATCTGCACTGTTAAAGAAAAGATGTGTGGCATCTGCAACAAAGTAAATGAATTTACTAGTATTTCATTAAAATGCAAGAGTAGGAGATGCTAAAGAAAATCCCAGTGAAACAAGGAGTGTTAAATATAACTATTTATAGAGTATGTGTAAATATACAAAATATCATTATTAGGCTATTTGCTTTATTCTCTTTACTGTCTTTGAAAAGCAAAAAGCACTTTAAGCTTTTCCTGTTACTTATATTTTCTCTTCTTCCTCCACCCTCTAATTCATGAGAACTTCAGCTCTTTTACCATTAATTATCAAATCATGAGTGGGGTGAAAGTGCTTTGGATATAGAATATCCAAGATTAGGGAAAGAGATTGTACCTACTATTTATATAGAGCTTTGTAGTTTGCAAAGCATCTTAAAATACTTATCTCATTCAAGACCAGAAGCAATCACGTGAAGTAAGTGGGAATTATTATCATCTTTAAAAAAAGATTCCTGGATGATGAAACTTATTTACGGATGAGGAAACTCAGAGAGATTAAGTGATTTATCATGGATCACTGCAGTTATAGGCTGAAATCTTGGGCTCTCCATTATTGTGGTCATAAGCAATGTATGTATCAACTTCAAAACTCAATTTTTTCACCTATAAGATGACAGGTTTTAAAATAGTAGAGCATAAAATATATTTAATATTCTGCTCAGTAAGCTTGGTTTCCATTTTATTTTCCAAGCTACCCAGCTTGCTTCCCTAAACATATTTTCTACTTACTCACTTCTGTCTTCTTATTCATGCTGCATATATTCTGGAATGTTTTTCTTTCATCTGTATGAACCTCACTCATTTTAAATAAATTTTACCTAGCTTGTTGTAGTCAGGCCAACTTCTTTATAAAACCATTCCTGTTCTCAAATACTGTGATTATATCTTCTCTTGAAAAGATATAACACTTTTCTTATACCATTTATTAAATTCTACGTGTTATTAGCCACCAGTACACCAGGAAGAGTAGTCATTACCATTTACCATCTGAGTCCAAGGAACCCTTTTAAAAACACATTTTGAAGTCATTTTACAAATAATTAACAGATACAAAAATAAAGGATGTTGTTTATTTTCAACATCAGGAATGTTGTGAAAAACAGAAGTATTGAAAATTATAAGAATGTAAATGTAACAAAAAATCCTTTATTTCATATTTTTGTGGTGTGAAGATACATCCAAAATGGGCAATATCCTTTAAATGCAAATAATTGCTAATGGGTAAGCCTGGAACACACTCATTTTATAAATATTGATCCAGATATCAGGTGTATTTCTAAGAGATTCCAGCTTTATATTACCTCTGGTTCTTGCACTTTTATCCTCAAAATGCAGTGCTTTGAAAACTTCCACAGCACCTAGTTTTGTTGAAGAGAGGATGGTCGGTTTTTTCTTCAGTCTGTAATAATAGCAAAATATCTTCATTTAAGATATTGATTAGAATGGTCAGTTCAATCATTTTCATTTCTATGCTATTTATCTCCTTTCAGTCAGTGCCTTCAGCATTTGCCCACTTATGAACCATATCAAGTAAATTTCTTAGTACGAACTTGATAAAAGGTGAAGGAATACCGTTCTATGTCTTTTAACAAAAATTTCTGGTCAAAAAAATTTTGCATGATGACATCCTCCTCCCTGTAGAATGACTAACTGGATAACCAATTTCATTGTTGTCCATAGAAATATACCGTTCACTCAGCTATTCTTCAATTTGAGAAAATATATTTAGGGTATTAGCTTGTATAATGACTCATAATCTGAGATTTAGTTAATTTCACCATCATTATTCGTCTGTAGTACTACTGTCTGTTCCTTTTATATTTGTGTTCTTACTCATCTAACAGTTGTAAAACATCTGTCATTTTCTTCTCTTTGCCATTACAGACAGAAAATGAAAAATTCTGAATTCTCAACAGTGTTCAGGGAAAGGTTAAAAAGAAAAAGACCACAAAAATTCTGTCTTCTGAGTTTGGGCAATGCAGTAAGAAAGCTGAAGGATGATGAAATAGTGATGATTTATTTCACTATTTCATCATCCTTCTGGATGACTCCATTATTTAAAGAAATTTTTCAGTGAAAGCTTTACATTCAAAATGTTATTTCCCAGTTATCAGATAATTGTTTAATTGTACAATTAATAGAATATTATGGAAGCAGTGCAGAATCAGTTAAACTGATTAAGCTTTGTGTGAACAGTTTTGAACTCTAGGATTGCACGAGGCAGTCAATAGATGATATATATAAAATCTTGATTTCACATGAACATGTCGTTTAATTGATACTAGGATTATGAAATGAGAGAAGATTGGGGCTTTTGACTCTAGGTTTTGGAAATCCTTTCTCCCTTTTTTTTTCATTATTTGAATTCCTTCTGGTCTCAGTTGCCTCTCCTCCCAGCTTGGACCAGCTCATTTCAGTGATGCTTTTATGAGCAAACTAAGTCCCCATCATCCCATCTTTTCCCAGCATCCACTTTGCCAGTAGCAACTCTAGATAAATTTAGGTCTCTTCTGACTCCCATTGCCTGTTTACTACTAGGCTGGTGAGTATTTCTTGGAGAAAGTTATAAAACCAGGCTGAGTTGCTCATTACAAGGGTAGAGAAGATACCAAGATCATTGTTCAGATTGGAAGAGAATCCAGAGAATTCAAATCCTAACACCGTCTTGCAAGGAAGATGGAAAGTTAGTATTAGAGCTAAGAAGAAGAGACAAAGATTCCTGACGTGTAGTGAGTTGAAACATCAGCAAACTGAGGGCAAAATGATATAAATATAGGAGATAAGAGAAAAAGCATTAAGGTGGCATGAAGGCCTGTGTGGGAAATCTTTTTTCTCCCCACCTGCCAGCTTTATTATGGTCTAGTTAACAGATAAAATTGTAAAATATTTACAGTGTACATCATGATGATTTGATATATGTATATATTGTGGAAATATTCCACCTATTTAGTTAACTAACACATTCATCACTTAAAATATTTATCTTTTTCTTTTTTTAGCAAGAGCATTTAAGTTCTACTCTCTTAGGAAATTTCAGTTATACAACACAGTGTTATCAACTATAGTCACAATGTTATACATGAGGTCCTCAGACCTTATTCATCTTATAGCTAAAAATTTGTACATTTTTACCACATTTCCCCCACTTCTCCCTACCCCCAGCCTCAGCAACCACTTTCCTATTCTCTGTTTCTATGAGTTTGACTTTTTTTTTAGATTCCACGTATGTGAGATGATACACTATTTGTCTTTCTGTGTCTTACTTTACTCAGCATAATGCCTTCAAGAATCACCCATGTAGTCACAAATGGTAAGATTTCATGCTTTTTTATGGCTGAATAATATTCCATTATGTGTATATATACCACATTTTCTTTATCCATTCATCAGTGGACTTTTAGTTCATTCCTGTGTCTTGGCTATTGTGAATAATGCTTCAGTGGACATGGGGTGCAGATATCTCTTTGAGACATGATTTCATTTCCATTGGGTATATACCCAGAAGTGGAATTACTGGATCCTAGGGTAGTTCTATTTTTTAAATTTTTTGAGGAACCTCCATACTGCTTTCCACAGTGGCTGCAACAATTTCCATTGCCCCCAGCAGTGCACAAGGATTTCCTTTTCTCCACATTCTTGTTAATACTTGCTTTATCCCTTATATTTTTGGTACAGCCCTTCTAATGGGTGTGAGGTGATATCTCATTGTGGCTTTGATTTGCATTTCCCTGATAATTAGCAGTGATGAGCACCTTTTCAGGTACCTCTTTCCCATTTATGTCTTCTTTGGGAAAATTTAAATTTTTGTGTATTTTTTTAGTGAAGTTGGAATTCCCAGAATTATGAAAAAGCAAAATGTTTCAAGGTATAGGGAAAATAAGATCACTTAAAAAAAACACAAAAACTAATATTGGGTTCAATAACTCTAAGGACTAAAGTTGTGCATTTATTTTCTCTCTTTTCTAGATCTTAGGTGCTTAATGAGTACGGTCAAAATGATTTCATAATGATCTTTGCATCTCAACCAGTGGTTTCTGTGGTTGTGTATTTACTGTATAAGAATTAAAAGATAATTTTCAGAAATGGTAATATCATGACTCTGACACAGATACAAAATGAGCAAGGGTTAAAGATTTTGTTTAATTCAATTAAATGAGGAAAACCGGCGATTGTAATAACCTGTTCAGAGGAGAATCCAAAGAATAGAACAGTGATGGGAGGCTCAAACTCACCCTTTGCGGGGCTTGAGATCATGACCTGAGAGATCATGACCTGAGACAAAGTCAGATGCTTAACCCAGTGATCCACCCAGGCACCCTGGCAGCCATTTCTTTTATAACCATGGCTGTGTGTTCACAGGTCACAGCCTTTAAATGTTCAGTAGGGTAACAAGATTCCTCAAGGGATCAGTGACCAGAGAAAAGATCTTAGATGCCCTAGAAGCTTGACCATCAAGCTTTAGTAATATAAACAGCCTGGTAACATGAAGAGCCATGGCTCCTCGAGGAAAAAAGAAGTCACCATGAGGCCAAGAATACCTTACATGACTTTACCTTAAGCTTTAATTTTCAGGATGAGACTTCTATAGAGAGGAGATAATATCACCGTTGTTGGAGGTTATCTAAACATAATAACAATTTTCCTTATTCAGTTTTTACCTACCTACCTACATGGTGAACAGTTTAAGAACTGCTGGTTCTTTGCAAAAGGCAATAAGTAGACACTTAGTCACAGGAAGACCAATTGGGCTAGAGGGGAAGTGGACAGAGGGCATCTACTTCTCATCTATACCTCATCATTTTCCTCAGCACTAGCTGGTGCTGGGACAGGAGATCATTAGAAGCCTTTCATTGGTGATTTCAGCATAATAGTTTTAACTCTTAATTCCCAAGTAGCTATAAAGATAGAGATGGGTTAGCAAAGTCTTTTGCCTCCTGCACACGAATTAATCCTTAGGGTACATTTCGGATAGATCACACCAAGCAGTGTGCTCTAGAACAGGACCTCTGTAAATATGTTTAATGCTACCCATATAAACATTGTTAAAATGGAAAGTTTACACATAGTTCTTACTAATTCAGTAACATAGCAGTAATTCATTGTTACTGTTAATTTAGTAACACAGCAATTGGAAGGTAGTTAAACTCTGTATCTCATAGAAATTCAGATACGTAGATATTTGCACCAAAAATACAAACAAACAAACATCGATACTTGCACCAAAGGTAATTCAGTCATGGTAACTTCAAAGCTTTCAGTAACCTATTTGGCTAAATAATAAAAACTCATTTGGCTAAAACTAACAGAGCATCTTCCAACCTAGCCCTCTTGTTGCCTCCAGCTTGCAAGCAACCAGCATAAATCTGAAACTATTATCTAACCTTCTCCTGTGCAGTTCATCATTCATGTCACTGAAATTGATTCTTGACCTCTGTACATCTTTCTTTCCTTTAAAATTTCTCATGCTGTACCTTCTATGTTTTAAGAGAGAAGTGTGATAAAATATGAGCTAGTCATTTTTATGTTGTAATCTTTGTGTATATACCTTAAGGTATTTTTATTGTGTATATGGATTCTTTTGTATATTCTGATGTTTACATCCATTTCTCTAGATAACAAAGTACTGCTTCACATATCAAGTAATCATGATGAAACTACTCTTTTAAAATTGCTTGTGCTTCTGGCAACAAGTTTAATAGTAAAAAAAATTCAATGTACACATAAAGAGAAAGGTATCACTTCAGAATGACTTGTAAAATAATGTCAGCATAAAAAGAAGGCTGGTTTACAGAGCAAAAGGAAGAAATCATGTGATGTACAAGAACAAAACATATATAAAAGTTGACACCAAAGCAGTAGTGGAATTGTATTTCTTCAGGCTGACCCCATGCTTATTTACAGCAGATGTCACACCTCTGACGCTAGTGATGTGAAATGGCCTAGTGAAAAGCAAGCAGCCCTAGAGGTTTTAAATTTTCAGGAAGACTGCTATAATAGATAAATGAACCAACATTTTCCGATTGCATATTATAACCTGATTCTCCATTCTAAGCAGACACCCAAATTTATGGTTTTATTTTTAAAAAATTTTTTAATGTTTTTAATTTATTTCTGAGAGAGAGAGATAGCGTGAGCAGGGAAGGGTCAGAGAGAGAGGGAAACACAGAATCCAAAACGGGCTCCAGGCTCTGAGCTGGCTGTAAGCACAGAGCCCGATGTGGGGCTCGAACCCATGAACCGTGAGATCATGACCTGAGCCGAAGTCGGACGCTTGACCGACTGAGCCACCCAGGTGCCCCAAACACCCAAATTTAGCCATTTCTAGTTAAATACTGAATGTCTTACCTTTCCTTTATATTTGATACCAACAGTAACCTAAAAATACTGTATACCTAAAGGTCAGTGTGACCAAATATGGTAAAGAGACCTTGATTCCAACAAGGATGAATTTAATGTACAGTTTGGATAGTTAGCAACACTGCCACTACAGAAATGCTTGTGGTGTGTGCATATGTGTGAGTGTGTGTGTTGTCTGTGTGTATGTGAGAGAGAGAGAGAAGGATTGTGTGTGAGACACAGAGAGAGAGAGATGTCCTGAGCGGGACAATCCTCCTTACTTCTGTTGGATCATAAAAGCAGTGCTGGCAGAATATCCACTGCATGTGAGGATTGGGTCCTGTTTCATAACAAACTGCTTTCACTCCCAAGAAATTGGCAAGCATCAAGTTATCTGTGTTTAAGTACATTTTTCTCCTTGTTTTTTCAACTTATCATTAGCCAGAACAGATTACCTGTCTGGAGTGTTGTTTGTTACCTACAAGAGAGATAGTGTTTGTATTTCAAATACAGATTTAACATCTGACCTAGAATTCATTATTATGCTCCTTCTCAAGCTGTGGTACAAAGTAGCAGACTCTGAACAAATGATTATTGTTCTGTGAGATTGCCACAAAATCTACCAAGTACCTCTACACATAATGGAATGAAATACCAAAATGTCTGGCTTATAATTATACCTGATTCAAGTGCCTTTACAAAAAGGCTTCCTTTGTGTCTATTTCTCCTATGATTTTCTTCCCGTTCCATGTCCTCCTCTCTTTTAAAACTGCTACGTGTTCCATCCCTACTTTGCTTGAAACCCTGTGCTGCCATTCATCACATACCTGCCCCCCACATTTTCCATCTTATCATTTTGTTTTCATAAGATGATGAAAGGTTTGCAAATAGAGCTATTACTATATTTTAGCTGGTTTTCAAGGTACTTTTGTGCATTTTTGGCTGGCATTATGATATAGATGACAGACCATGGCATTAATCATAGAGTGTCCCCAAACTAATAAACATATGCCAGCCAGTCCAAAAAACAGTCAAAAGACATCAAACAGTATAAAATATGTAAATATATAAATCTTAACCATTCAGCTATTAACATGCATTCCACTACTATCAAGTACAAAGTTGTGCTTCTTTTTTTTTTCTATGTTGAAAGTGACTTCCTCCAAAATGCTAAAGGTATGTTTTTATTTTCTTCTTGTTTCCAGTGTTAGTCTTGAGACCTCTAAAGACCATCTAATTTTCATTACTGTTGATGTAATTTTCTTGCTAGAAATTTTTATAAACTTATTCCTAGTACTCTATGATATAATTAGATATTTCCGTTTTTTTGTTTTTTTTTTTTAGTTTTTCTATTCCCCTGGGAAATTTGTCTCCTTTTCATTCTGGAAACCTATATCCATTAGTATAGATTTTCTTTTCAATATTATTTTTCTAATTTTCTCTCTGCACATAGTAGATATTCTTAAGTGCTTTTTTGTTTTTCATTTCAATTATGAAAATTATTACATGGGTACTACAAACAGTTGAATTCACTAAACTAGTCAAAGTATCTAGGTAATTTCCCATCGTAGAACCAGATGATAAAAGAGGTTAGAGCAGTAGTCGGTAAGTAAAAAATACCCTCTGACCTCAGTGCAAACCCCACATCAGCTTAGTTAAATGTTCTGGAAACTGAGGTTTGGAAGAGGCCTAGAGTATTTCTTTCCACCACCAGTTTTTTTATTTTAAGTTTATTTATTTTTTGTAGTAATCTCTATACCCAATGTGGGCCTCAAACTGACAACCCTGAGATCAAGAGTCATATGCTCTTCCAACTGAGCCAGCTGGGAGGCGGAGGGGGGCCCTCCACTGCCAGCAGTTTCAGAGTTTTGAATTCCCATTAGCTCTGTGCCACAGCAGACTGACTCTTCTCTCTCTAGAAGTAGGCAGTACAGAGCCATCCAGACACCTGCCGTTTACTGTGCACCAGAAAGAACTGAAAGGCAACTACACTGACTGACTTCTGCTTTTTAAAAATAATATTGAAAACCTTCCCTTAGGGTGGACTAACTAAGCCAGTTTTCTTTCAACCATCTATCACCTGGGAAAGTTTCAGAGTGTACCAAGGCCATGGCCTCCCCTGTCAGATATTCTCATTTAATTGGTCTGGAGTAGTGCCTAAGCATAACTATTTTTTAAAAACTTCCAAGATGGTTCTAGGACTGCTGGTATACAAGGTCACTGTCGGATGATGAGCAGTAATAATGAAGGTCAAATTACAAAATGGAGATCAAACTTTTTAATTGCTCTTTTTCTAATTACACAAATAATATATACATTCTTTCTTGTTTAAAAAAGAAACTATGAAAATTAGAGTGAAATTGAAAGTCCCCCTTCACGTTACTTCTCTTCTCCTCAGATGTAACCCCTGTAAATTTACAGTTTATCCTTTCAGTGGTTTTTTTCATGCATTTAAAAAAAATGCATACAGTTACGTACGCATTATGCATATACAATAGTTTTGAAACGTAAGTAGAATTATACTATATTTGTGTGTCATCTTGCAGTTTGCTATTTTTACTTAATTTATCTTGGAGCTCTTTCCATGTGAATACATATAGATCTACCTCAGTTAAAAAATACTCTTTACTTCATTTCTTTTAATAACTGTGGTGTTTCTCAGTGTATGTGGGCTCTAATTTCTTTTTTATTTTCACATATTTGTAGCTGAGTGGTAGAGAGCATTGACCTTAGCAGACTACCTGGTTTTGACTATAAGCATTTATAATTGTTATTATTATGTTATTATTTAATTTTTCTATTTTTTACCTATATAGGCAGCATACAGGTTTTTTAAAATAAATAAACATTTAAAAGAAGAATTTCTAAAAGAATACATTTCTTTTTTCTTTAATGTCTATTTTTGAGAGAGCACAGTGGGAGAGGGGCCAGGAGAGGGGGACAGGATCTGAAGTGGTCCCTGCTCTGGCAGGGTGACAGCAGCAAACCTGATGAGGGGCTCAAACTCACAAACTGCGAGATCATGACCTGACCCGAAGTCAGGCACTCAAATGACTGAGCCCCCCAGATGCCCCTAGAATATATTTCTAATACAGTAGAATATTTTTGTAAGCAAATTTTTAGAATTAGCACTGGTTGGTTGAGAGGGTATGTGCATTAACATTTTGAAATATACTGTCAAATTGCCCTCCAAAAGAGGCTTTCTCAATTACATTCACTACAACCAATAGAATCTCATCGCAGTATTTATTTCAAGGCCTAAACAAATCGTTCACATCTCAGTATGACTTCATGGGATAACTAAAATGTCAGGGTCCTTATTTTGACTGGAATTTTATTGAGTTGGCTTGATAGCTCCGATTATAACATGTCATCCTAAAGTTCTGACTTAACAGTCTTAAACATGTGATTAAGGAAAATGGAAAAATTATTTACTGCTTTCTTAAACAAAAATTTTCAACCTATAAAGTACAAGAGGAATAGAAATAAAACTGGGCATTAGCATTAAAGAGTCTGGACTAGATTAGCTCCAACCTTCATTGTATAGATGGGACCATTCAAAAAGAGATGTTCATATCTCCCTATCATAGTGATAGAGCAGTAACCTAAAATCTCAAGAAATAATCTACTTCAAATCTGTGGGGTGGGTGTGTGTGGCTGTGTGTGCACGTGCGCACATGTGCATTAAGTTCAGGACTCCATTTAAAAAAATTTTTTTTTATGTTTTATTTATTTCTGAGAGAGAGAGACAGCATGAACAGGGGAGGGTCAGAGAGAGAGGGAGATACAGAATCTAAAACAGGCTCCAGGCTCTGAACTGGCTGTCAGCACAGAGCCCGACTGAGCCACCCAGGACTCCATTTTTAGACTTACACATAGTAAACTTTACATCAGTATTATTTGGTATAATTTTTTATATAATGATAATGCAAGTGAAGTTTTACTATTTTTAATTAAAATTTCCTTCTTTGTAAACCCATCTTAGTTTTTCATCTACACAGTGTAGATGTAGTACCTCCTAGGGTTTGCGGTAGGATTAAATTATATAATACATTAGAAACCTTTTGCACAGTGTCTCTGGAACATAGTAAGCTTTTAATGAATTGCAATTATTGTTTCTATTCTTATTTTAATTCTGTTAACAGTATGTTCAATCCTACTTTGTATAGATCATTTTATTTTTAGCACAAGGTAAGGTAATTTAGGGGGATATTGGCTTCTGTATTTCAAAAGATACAAATAAATCTTTTTCTGGTGTTAAAAATCATAAATCACCACTAACCACTATTTTTAAAAATCTCAATGTTTTTACCCACTGTACTTTAGAAAAATATATAAAAATTAACCTTACTAAAATGTTTTATGCTTAATTGGCTTGCAGGCTTAAGAGTCTAGATATAAGAGGAATGAAATACAAGAAACAGATTCAGTAAAGAATAACTGCTTTAATAGAGGTCAGAAAATGTGTGCACTATTGAAAGGTCTTTCTGACTCTGTGATTCATCAAAGTTTTCTAATTCCCCTCTTGGTATGTTGGGGCAGATCCTGTGAAGTGAATAAACTATACCCAGGTATAAATTAAGTTGCGTGGATGCTTATATAAAAACAAAATGGGGCCTTCTGGAAGAATCTGTGTCTCTTACCCTCAGGAGATACAGGGTGGGCAGATTGCTTCCATCAAAAACTACATTCTAAATCTGTTCCTTTTCTTTAGCTTTCTTGAGTTCTTTGATGGCATTTCTCCCATCCCTCCCTCCTACCATCAGACTGGCATTGAGCACTCCCACGTGTTGGCTTGATTGGTACACAATTGGATTAGGTATCAAGTATTCAGTCGTATTAATGTAGAAAACTGTAGACTTGAATGTCATTTTTGGATTTTAGTTGGACTGTATTAGAGTAAACAGTGATAAGCAATCTCTTCAAAAAGTCAATTATACTTTCTCCAAAATAGCGCTGGAATTCTTTCCAATCTGTTACTTTTCTGGTCTCCCCATTTGGAAACTTTATTGATCGTTTTTCACATCTTTCTTTTCCTGGGATTTTTGTCCTCCTGTCTGCTTTCACTCCTCCTTCCTGCTTTATACCTTGCACCTTTTTTTTCCACTCTACTCTCTCTCCTTGATACCACGGTATTTAATGTTGTTTCAGTATTTGTTTGTTCTTGAGAAGCTTACACATCACTGTACCCTTATCTTTAATGCCCCTTTAAACCTCCTGAAATGTAGATTTATTTTTCCATATAAATTATGTTAGTGTTAGTTAGTTAGTTACTTAGTTAATTTAGAGGGAGAGAGCAGTGAAGGGGCAGAGAGAGAGAGAGAGAGGGAGAGAGAGAATCCCAAGCAGGCTCTGTGCTGTCAGCACAGAGCTCGATGCTGGGTTCCATCTCACAAACCATGAGATCATTACCTGAACCAAAATCAAGAGTCAGATGCTTAACCAACTAAGCCACCCAGACACCCCTCCATATAAAGCCTTATTAAGTTAACACTTTGAAATACTTAGAAGTGCCTAAGTTATATTTTTCAAATTATACTTTTAGGTAAAGCTGGCTCTCTGTGTGTGGTGTCACCCCCTCCCTAACTTTTTATCACTTTTGGGATTCAGGGGGAACATATGATTGATAAATTATTTCGTCTAAGTCATTGAGGTATCATTTAAAAGTTAACGTCTGTATTCTAATATACTAGTTTTCAGTTGGACTCAGTTCTAACCATTGTTACTATTATCATTTGAAAATATAATTTGGTTATTCTGTGGTTAGACCCCCAAGATGAGAATTTCTCTAAGGGTTATAGCATATCTAAATTCTGATTTCAGAATCAGCGGTTTTTGGGGGGTTTTTTTAATTTCTTTTTTTTTTTTTTAATTTCTAGGAGAGAGAGAGACAGCGTGAGCAGGGGAGGGTCAGAGAGAGAGGGAGTCACAGACTGAAACAGGCTCCAGGCTCCGAACTGGCAGTCAGCACAGAGCC
>NW_027532594.1:1572302-1737084 GCF_008692635.1 Crocuta crocuta
CGCGGGGCTCAACCCACGAACCGCGAGATCATGACCTAAGCGAAAGTCGGACGCTTAACCGACTAAGCCACCCAGGTGCCCCCAGAATCAGAGTTTTAATTTTTATTTTGGAATCCTCAGTACTTTGCATATGTTTTGATTAACTTATTAACTAATGTAGATTTTGAGCTTAGTTTATTAAGATCCACTTAATTATTTCATAATGTAATAAAATAGTTCTAAAGCCCTAAAGGATTTACTTTCACTTATTTTGCCATTTTAGGTGCTTCTATCCTACTGTATCTATTGTTGGCATTCTCGTTTCATTTAAAAATTTTAATCTTGGGGCGCCTGGGTGGCTCAGTCGGTTAAGCGTCCGACTTCAGCTCAGGTCATGATCTCACGGTTCGTGGGTTCGAGCCCCACATTGGGCTCTGTGCTGACAGCTTGCTCAGAGCCTGGAGCCTGCTTTAGATTCTGTGTCTCGCCCTCTCTCTGACCCTCCCCTGCTCATGCTGTCTCTATCTCGCTCTCAAAAATAAATAAAATATTTTTTAAAAATTTTAATCTTATTTTGATAGTCTTAAAAAACTGGCTCCAATTTGTTATTTTCCATCTTAAAAAGCATCTTAAGTAAAAGTAATATTTGTAGAATGTGCTAGCTCATTAGAATTATTTATAATTTTATAAGAACTTGATAAAGTTTTAAGATTAATCTCAACATTTTTATTTTACTCTATGTTTAATATGTGAGAAAATATCCTTTTTGCCATTGGTTCATCATTTTATAAAATACCCATGAATGATTTTACTTTTTATGGTTGGCTATCAGAATGTATAATGAAGTATGTTATAGTTTTCTTCATATATAGTCTTTTGCTTGTGAGTCTAGGTCTTTTATGTTAAGCATGTAGCCCTACAAGGGTACACATGCCATTTTTATGCTCACATCAAATGTAAAATTCATTCAGACTAACAAAAGCAAGCTGATTTGGAGAGGTGTGGACAGTGAACAAAAGAGACAAGTACCAGGTAGAGCTTGTATGGTGAGTGTGGTGTGGTATCATTTGTGTGCTGAAAGGTAGCTGAACATTTCCATTTTGGTGTCAGTCCCTTGGGAAGGATGGGGGTTTCATAAAGGGGTGTGATCTGCCCTCTTACTAAGAGTGATTGACACTGAATGATTAAATAGAAGAGGAGAATAAATACCACTCCTCCCCTTTTAAGACTAATCACATATACTGAATGCACATCTTTTCAGTGTAGAAGACAGTCTGGCCTAATGATAGCACATATCTGAAAAGCTAGGAGAGTGAATTAACTGAGCAGATCAAAATGCAAGGAAACCCAAATTATATAGTATCCTTAAAAACAACTTTTAAAAGCTGAATGTAATGGTAAATGCACATACAGAATACGATGGAAGACCCCATTTGTAAAAGTGGAATCCTGACATTAGCCTCTTGGTAAATGCGTGGGCAAAATGGTTCCCTGAATTGAATAACATAGTGCATACCACAGTGACTGATGAAATTGATGTGTCTGCAGGAGAGCGTGTTCTATTACTGAAGGCTTTAACCTATTTTCTCCTCCTCCACAATGAGCTCCTGAGTGGATGTTATCCTCAAGGAAGTGTATTTAATTCAAAAGAAGATATCTTATAGAAGGGCAGATTTAATTTAAGAATTCATAGAATTCATATCCATTCAAAGGATATGTTAGTTAAATTCATAGAATTTATCCATAGAAAAGAGAACTGTGGGCAAACATTATAAGTAATATGGTTATATTTTTCAAAGATACCATTTTTGAATGTGTTATTTGGAGGGCCAGAATTTCAGTCATTCGTTGGTAATTATTATGATTCTTTAATTTTGCATTATCTCTTAGAACACATGGGTGAAACAATATTGAAGCTGGATTATAATATTTTTATTAACTTATTATATTAAGGTATGTAATTGCACCAGAAATAATCAGAAAAAGTAGTTTCTTGGTTCTTCCCTTAAATTTTTGAAAATATGATGCATTCCTTCTACCTTGGATAAATACTTGTTAATCATTGCAAAGAATGAAAGCCCATCTTGTGAATCCATTATTCTAAAATCTGTAAGGTAATATTGGTAACTGAAGAAACAGGCCATAGTTATCCTAGTATTTGCCAAGTATAAAAACCAAACAAACAAAAAACACTCTCCATAACTTGTTCCGAAAAATAGAATACTAGTGCTCAGTAGGTTAGTAGTACTTAGTTTGTCTTTGAAGTATATAGTAGTATAAGTTGTTAAGCTTGCTATTTTTTTCGTTCACCCCCCACAAATGTAACTAATTATGATTATTTTATTGTCAGTATAGTCTTAAGTTGATGCTTACAGTTACCACTTACTTGCTATCTTTTTAAAAAATGTTGTGACCTTTTGTTTGTGCTTAATAAGAATTATGGAGTCATAAGTGTATTTAAAAATAAACTTAAAATAGCTCTTAAAACATTTTATTTGGAGACAAAACAAGCAAATTCTATACTCAACAAGTAGATTAAAAACCTTTATAAATATACAGTATTATGCATGGCCCCAATGTACATTCAAATGTTAATTAAGGATAGATTTATGTTCATGTCAGTTTAGAAGAATTTACCCTAAAGGAAAACAAATTTCGTACAGAAGGAAAAGAAAATAGATTGTCCCCATAATTGAACTAGCATCGACCTTTATTAACAATCTAAATGTTTAGAAGCTTTCTTCTGTAGCTTCTTCTGATTCAGATAGTTACTGTATTGCTCTAATATTACCTCATAATTTGCTACATATCTATCACTCACCATAGACATCTGACTTCTTTATATCAGATTTCACTGCATTACTTAGTATGTACAGAGGAAAAAATTCTTCCAGTTCAACTGGTTTCCACCGTCAACATAATTTACACCCAAAGAAATGTTAAACTAATAAAATTTAATTTGGTCTGTAATTTTCTCAGTTGCTGAGTGTATTGCCAGTGCACATTATGTCAACAGCTTTATTTTGTAATGGACTTCTTTTTAAAGCTAGCTGGTCATTTTTTTGTTGACCATTGGCTGCCCTCTAGTGGACTACAACTGTTCTTTTAAAATGACCTCTCATATCTAAAAAAAAAAAAAAAGTCATTTCTATAAGCAAGTGACTAGTCTTTCATGCATTAGTACTCTTGTTTTTCATTGACTATTATGTGTCAATAAAAACACACAATTAGCTTTATAACTTTGATAGAACATTTTGCCAAAGACCATCTTGAGAGCAATCGGCATTAAAAATAGGCATCACATACTCATTAAGAGGGTGCATTACAAAGAGGCTAACTAATCTCATTGATAGTGTATTTGGGCATTTTTAAAAATTTATAATGTATTTTATGTCCCATGTTCCCTCCTTCTAAGACTTTTTTCTTGTTCTCGTTGCAGATGCTACAACTGTGGCGGCCTTGATCATCATGCTAAGGAATGTAGTCTACCTCCTCAGCCAAAGAAGTGCCATTACTGTCAGAGCATCGCGCACATGGTGGCAAACTGCCCACATAAGACTGTTGCGCAGCCGCCTGCCAGTTCTCAGGGAAGACAGGAAGCAGAATCACAGCCATGCACTTCGACTTTTCCTCGAGAGCTGGGGGGAGGGCATGGCTGCACGTCACCGCCGTTTCCTCAGGAGGCGAGGTTTGAGATCTCAGAATGGCCGGGCAGGTCACCTCAAGAAACTTCCCTGGCGAAGTCCTCTGCAGTGCCGGAAGAACCAAGCAAAAAGGGGCCTTCCGTTCAAAAAAGGAAAAAGACCTAACCCTCCTTCTTAAATGTTACAGATTTCTTTCCCCAGTTGGGAAGTCTACCTCATGCAAGTATAGGGGACAGTATTTCACAGCAGCAGCTGATTTGGGATTTTTAACTACTGTCGAGGAACTGTGAATTTTTTTAAACAGACAAATCACTCTAAGCAAATTACATTTGAGCAGGGTGTCATGTTTTATGTGATTCAAAGAATGAAATACTATGTATATCTATATGTGCATGTGTGAGAGGGAGAGAGCCTGAGTCTGTGTGTGTGTAGGAGGATTTTATATAGGAATGCAGACATATATATAAAGCGGGTTTGTCTTTATATATGTGTGTATAGAAATACAAGCACACACCCTCCCTCACAGAATTGGACATCCCCAAGAATTGAAAACCCATATGAAGCATTTTAGATGGTTTCAGAGATCATCCCTGGAGATTTTTCTTCAAGTACCACTCCCTTTATGTTACATGAAAATAAACACATGACTGTTACCTTTTGTGTGAACCAAAGGTTACTTCAGATCTCAGAGCTGCCAATCATATGGTACTAAAGGTTTTAAGTCATCAGTCCTCCCAAGTTGGGATTGCCTCCCTTTCCTGACGTCTGTAGAGGGTTTCCCTTACCCCAGCCCCCTTTGAAGGCAGTACCTTAACTCCATATGCCTCCGACTGCCATAAGCTCTTTTGAATCTGGGATCCATAACTCCAGAAAAGACAATGAATGTGTAATTACTGTGCCGATGTTTCAGTGTTTTTAATTCACATGTTTTGATTGTAAATTAGATTCCTACTAAGAAAAATGAAGGGGGAGGGCAATGTACAAATGTAGTGACTTGATTGTTTTCCGTGGTATTTTGATACCAGCTCATTATCAGCTTTCACATGTTGTGAAGTTTTTGAGGGATTGTGGCAACAGCAGCTTCCCTTGGCAGAGTCAGTCCGCACCATCACTTCGAGCAGGGGGGCCTCCTCGTTTACTACTGAAGACCTTGGAGGAAAACTCCAGTCATGCGGTGTGGTTTTTTGTTTTGTTTTGTTTTTGGTTTTGGTTTTTTTTGGTTTTTGGTTTTTGGGTTGTTTTCTTTTTTTTTTTTTTTTGGTGGCTGTTTCTATTCCCCCTAGAGAGTTATCTAACTTGTCTCTAAAACCAAACAGCACAGGTAAGAAAAAATGCTAGGTTTGAGAATGGAAAAGTAAGTGGATGTTCACAGTTGCCCCTATGGTTGTCCTGGAGCAGCATGTGGTGACAGTCAACTAGAGTGGCGTGCCTGGGGCAGGGGGCGGAGCCTCTCCCAGGAGAGCTGCGAGGATCTCACATGCTGGCATTGATTTTATGGAGGTTCCCGCCACTGCTCATGCTGAAGTCCCCTGCACGGTGGGTTCAGGGCTGACATTCAGGAACGGGGATAGAGACGCTTCTCAGGTTGGTCCCCAGTTAGGTTAATAATAAACTGGCTGGGGACCAGTCCTAGTATCGGTCCCTTTAGGTTTCAGTCATTAAAAAAAAAAGAAAATGTTGGTGTCCTCCCGGTTCTAGATGTTATGGGTAACTTTCTGAAACATCTCCAAGAAGGTACCAATTCGTTATAATGCTTTAACATGGGCAATAAACAACGTTTTGTGTGAGACTGTTGGTGTAAGCTCAGATAATCAAAAAAAGAGAATAGCATGAGTCCAGTGAGACCTGCTCTGCTGAGCGGCTCTGCCCCCTCCCCAACCTGTCCTGCCCTGGGGGACACAGGCAGTTCCTGCTGCTTCAGCACGCCAGCATTAGGAGAAAATGCAGCAGGCTGGGCTGACGGCCTGTTATAGCTCAGCTTGAATTCAGCTTGAATTCCGAGACAGTGTTTGTGAGACTCTCCATGGTAAATATATCCATGTGCTGTGATGCAAAGCTTACCTTTGACGATATTGAATGTGGTATATAGCTGTAGAGAAGTACTTCCTTGCCTTACGTGAGGATTGTAAGCTTATTTAAATTATGTAGACAAATCAAAGTGGCATTGCTTAATTTTTAGCAGGCATAATAAGCAGGTTTAACAGGAAAAATGCAAAACATGATAAGTCACTTTGAAAATTCAAACCAAAGTTCCTTGACCTTATAGAAATAGGAAATTATGGACTTGAGAATTGGACATTCCCTGTTTACATATAAAAAGTTCAGAGCTGAGATCAAAGTAAAAAAAAAGGGGGGGGAGAGGTTATAACTGGACCTTATGGGTGCAATTTAAAAACATTTTAAGCATCTTACCAGACTGAACTAAGAGCACATACCAAACCTGTCTTATGGTTAAAAGCTGGGGTTTATTTTTTATACAAAAATATTATCACTATTACATAACATACTCAGGACAAAGAACTTTGCTCAGGGAACATACCATATAATGTTGTTGTTTCTTTACAGAATGGTCTACAGTCCTGCTTACTCAAAACAAACCAAATAACTTAGACCTTTATATATGTATTATGTACTGATGCTAGTAATAACTACCTCTGAGTTTGACATAGATCAGAATTTCCGAATATCAGATATCAGCTTTCCTGTTTTTATTTCCCGTGCTCTAATGCAGAATTCCAAACTCCTTGCATATTGAGTATCTATCACTGATGTGAGCACAGTGTCCATTCACATGGGTGAAATATTCTGTTTACAGCAAAAGGCTACCTCATAGTTGATGCATAGCACACCTTTATGCTGCTCCAGCCTTTCAGTGGCTGATAATTCTCTGGTACAGAACCTTTTAATCTATATTATAGATAGCAATTCACAACTACATGTTTCCGACAAACACTTGTGAATAATGAAGCATCTCATTTAGTTATTAGCAAAGTCTCCGAGCATTTCCTTAAAGTTACCATGTATTTAGTTTGAAGACTTATGGGCACCCTTCCACTTAAGCAAAACACAAAAAACACAGAAACAATCTTGGACACAGCTGCTTTGCCCCAGAAGTCGGGACAGAAAGGGGTAGCAGGAGGAGAGGTTGGTGTATGAGCATATTCATGCTGGGCAAAAGTATAAAGAGTGCCAATCTCCATTTTTGTGTCTGTGCTGCCCTAAGGCCAAGCTTATTTCAGCATTACTGCCCTAGGCACGTAACAAACCAGCACTGGCTTGCCAAGGAGTGAATATAGAATAAACGTGCAATGCCATTTCTAGCTACTGAGGAGAAGGGTCTGTGTGAAGCATCAGTTTACAGGGGTTACTAATAGGTTGGGTAGGAGGACTGTGATTTAGTTGCCCCTTGACCTCACCCCCATGTCAACACAGTTGTAATTCCTAAGAAAGATGCACTTACCAGTCTCTTAGCCCTGGGAGCTATTCATTGCTACATGACAGATGATAGTAGAAACCTTTTTATACTGCATTTCTAGTCTTTACTGGAAGACTTTGGATGTATTTTTACAACTGAAAATTTTTTAAAGTTTTTTTTTTACCTGCTTATAACTTGGAAACTTGGCGTGCAACATAGGGAAAAAGATCAGGGAACATCAGAGTATTTAACATCGTTCCATCTACAAACATTGGATGTTTTAATGCCAATATTTTGAAATATTCTGGCTCAGTTTTGTTTTGCACCAGTGAGGCCCCAAGTTACTGCTAGTTGTATTTAGTTTGTGAATAGAAGCCCATAAGTGTTAATAGACTTTGTAACATTCACTGTAAGATGAATTATACAGGACATGGGAAATCTCATTAAGTCTTAAAGTTAATTTAAATTAATTTATCTGTTTTCTCTAAGAAATGTTTATCATAAAATATATATGTGTATTTCCCCTTTGGTTATACAATTTGGGAAAGTGTGTACAAGTGCAACTGCACTGACTTTAATTTTCTAGATGTCTTAATGAGATTTGTTTTAGAGAAGAACAACTCGTGAAGAGCATCAAGTTCTGTCTTAACATAGTCGTCAGCAGCCTCTTTTAAGATGTGGTGGTTGTGTGATCTGTGTCATAGTTGTTCAGTTAGAATGTGAGAGGTTGACCTATGAATCGTTCTTAAATTTCATATTTGGAACAAAGCTGCGAAGTTATGGTAAAGTACTGTACTGTGAGAAACTATTACAATATTTAATACATCTGTGGCTTAACACTTGTGAGTGTTACCAGCTTGAAAACGATGGTGTTGACTACCTCTTGAATTACTTAGTGTCTGTCAACCACTGGCACCCACCACCAAGCTGGCTTAAATTAGTATGTGTTGCTTTTTGGTATTAACAGTTCTAACCATCCTAGAGACCAAAGTGAACACTGATTTCTGTCTGTCTTTAATATGGTGTTTAACTAGTGTTTTTAAATTATCCTGTGTAGTATTTAGATTACCTCGTTGTCCATTTTGGCTTATGTTGTTTACAAGTGAAAATTAAAAAAAAAAAAAAACAACACTTGAACTGTATGTGTTTAAAGGCCAAAAATGGAGTAGATGTTTGGAATGGCATTTCACTCATGTCATCTTGATGGACTGTTTGCCTTTCTGAAGACCATGGATTTTATATTCTTATCATGCCTGATGTCTTATTCTGTCAATTATGGATATTTTAAGGTTTAAAAAATTACTTGATTAAAAAATAAAACATATAACATTGGCATTTATTATGAGTTTTGGAGATTTTTCATGATTTGTATGATCATTCAGTTAAAATAATGGATAGAAGGCCAGTTGAGGGGTGTTAATACCAACCTGAGCATAGATAGTTTTAACTTATCTTCAGATATTGGTGATTATCAAAATGGAGCTTAGGACAATACAGGTGCTGAATAAATTCAGTCTAAACAAATGAAGGTAGGTAGGTCCTGTCATCATAAGGAATCCTCCTGTGTTAGCAGACATGGGTTATGCAGGCTCGTGAGTCAAGATACGTGCATCATGTGGTCATGAAAAGTGGCCTAAAAACAAAAATGTTCAAACCCTTGGAAAAACCATTTTAGATTTTTTTTCCTAATAGCTTTAAAGTATTTGAAGAGGACAATCAAAGCCAGGTTATACCAGTACCAAGTATCTAAAATGTGAATGCAGGTTTATCAAACTATGTATACAGTATTGGCACATTATGAAAACAATTTGATAAAACTGTTGTGTTCTATAAACTGACCCAGTCTGACAATTAAACTCATTTTCATTTCCATTCTACACCTGGATGCTTCACTTTTTCTTTCTTTGTGTGTGTGGGGGGGCGGGGGGGNACTTCTGTTTTGTTTTTGTTTCTATAGTAATTAAACACATATTTTACCATCTGAACCATTTTTAAATATCCAGTTCAGCAGTGTTATTTCACCTTGTGCAGCAGCGATTTTAGTATGTGAGGGTCTCTGTCATGAATATTCATGAGAGAGTGATTGCATAAAAATTTCATTGATAATTATTTACTTTCATGGGTAATTATTATTAACAAGAGAATCTTTGTTATAAAATTTGTACTTTACCATAAAGAATATGGAGAACCTTGAAGAATAATTAAAGTAGTACATAATCCCATCACCTGGAAATAAGCATTAATATTTTTTCTTAATATTCTTCTAATTTCTTTCCAATAAAAAATTTAGAGATAGATTCTTAAAATTAGGTAATAAATGATTGGGAACTTTATACTTTTACATCATTAATGTATAACTTTACACATTAACATCATTAAATGTGTCATGTCAAAAATTGTTTAAAAACAATGTTTCAGATCATTGCATGTACAGTTTGAGGACGTGAGAACCAGGTGGAGGGGCCTGGTTTGGATAGTGAAGGAAGAGAGTCCAATACAGAAGAGACGGCATGAACAGAAGACTGGAGTCAAGATGCAGTTCATGTTCAGTCAGCCAGTAAAGAGATGAATATGGTGGGACAAATTATATGAATGTATTAGAGCTCAGCCAAAGCAGCCAGGACCCATAGAGGTCACCAACTTTGGAAGAAAGGAAAAGAATAGGAGGTGAGCACCCCATTTACCCTCTGCTT
Source organism: Crocuta crocuta (assembly GCF_008692635.1). Classification (NCBI taxonomy): domain Eukaryota; kingdom Metazoa; phylum Chordata; class Mammalia; order Carnivora; family Hyaenidae; genus Crocuta; species Crocuta crocuta. The sequence continues at coordinate 1,582,034 of NW_027532594.1, forward strand.
TGACCCTAAGGGCGCTTCCCAGCTACCTGAGGTGCCACAGAATGATAAAGCCCCCAAAGGAAGTGGAGGTCTTTTTGAGCTGAGAAAACAAATTCAGTAGTGTCAAGACAACAGAAAATTGGGAGAGACAAATCCCAGAGAGGAGGGATCACAGAGAAGGAACTGTTATGTAGATTCCTTTCAAGTCATTGAATAAAAAGACTCCTCCGAAAACCACAGCTGAGATCAAGGCCACAACTAGGATGAGGCCAGAGGTGCCCAGAGTGTAAAATTTAAAGAGGTGCTCATGATCAGGATGGTACCTAGCCCTAAGCACCTCCCTTTTCTCACCCTAGTCCAGCCCCTGACTGGGAGGCTAACGGAGTTAAAGGTGTTCTCCTCACCAACTACCTAGTGCTAGAGAACTAGAGATTGAACTTCAAGCCACAGAGATAAATGGGCTTTGGTAAACACCTGGCTTGGTGTCTGGATTTCAGAAGGTCTAACCCCTAGGAATAATGCAGTTCCTACACTAGGGAAAGTGCAAAAATAAGTAGACCAGCCCTAACAAAGCCTAAAATTAACTCTGGATGGGACCAAGATGACAGTTGGTACACTACCTACCTACCAAAAGAAAACAACCCTCCTTGGAAGAAGATGGCACTCAGAGTCTCTACAAATTTTCATCTACAATGTCTAGCATTCAGTTAAAAAGTATGAAGCATGTAAATAAACAGGACCATTTGGCTAGAAACAAAGGAAAATAACACATCAAAACACACAGGTAATTTGGCTACTGCAAGTATACAAGGACTTTAGAAATAACTGGTAAATAAGTAGAGAAGATATAAAAAGTCAAACATATTTTAGCACCAAAAATTATAGTAACTGAAACTAAGAATTGGACAGATGGGTGTAACAACAAATTAAAAGCAACAGGACAAATGAGTGAAGATAAGTCTATAGAAAGTATCCAGATTGATGGACAGAAACATTTGAATGGGGCAATATAAGTGAAACCCAATTACAGTGCTTTTTAAAAAATATAGCAACATGGTTGATATCCTTTCTTGTAAATGGAAATGAAGAGGTGAATAAATGTAATGCAGCAACTAGGAAAGGTAAGAGTTAAGAATTTTTCAAGATAGGGATGCCTGGCTCAGTCAGTTGAGCATCCCAATTCGGCTTAGGCTGTGATCTCATGGTTCATGAGCTGGAGCTCCACACTGGGCTCTCTGCTGTCAGCATGGAGCCTCCTTCAGATCCCCTGCCGCCCCCCCTTCTGTGCTTGCTCTGTCTTTCTCAAAAATAAAAATAAACATCTAACAAAAAAAAAAGCATTTTTCAAGATAAAAAATTGACTTTCTCGTTTCTGTTTTATTTTATCACGGGGAAAGTCAAAATATAGCAGAAATACTGTGGAAAATCTGTAAGTGTTGACAAAAGTATTACAAAGTTTCTTTCTTGACAAAATTATTACAATGTTACTACAGCCTTGCCTCCCAACTTTTTGCTAAAGTGGTAGCTAGAGGCCCCGTTGGACTTCTGCTCTTTGTTTTTATCCTTCAAGGCGGATATCTTTCCCACCTCACTGTGGGTTTGAAACCTAGCAAATCTGACAATAAAACAGAGAGGCAGAAAGACAAGATAGACTGATTCTAATAGTCTAAAGCAGCTCTTTGCTTTACTCTCTTAATAGTATCTTCTCATGACCTTGTCATTTACCCTTAAGGATACCGAATGCACATTTGGAGGCAGAGGGAAACCAGTGTAGAGAGAGGTGGAAGCTTCTAGAAGACAACCTAAGAATGGAACTACTTTCATAAAACAACATGGGGGACAGGACTTCTCACCACTTCTTTTGGTTGCCATTTTGGAGGGCTCTAGACTTTGGGGGGGAAGGGCACATAGATAATTTTGGTATGATAATAGAGCTCTCTAGACCATCATTGAGAAGCTTTGGCTTCAGGTGATCTGAGGATTTATAAATGCTTAGAAATACACGAGCAGTATGCTGGCACACCCATGTGCTGATCTGGAGAAGGCTGTTCACTACATTCATCTTCTCCAGGCAGTTCCTGGGGAAAAGAATATAGTGCTTCACTGATAGATAGGAGACTGACAAGTAAAATATAGGGAGTCCAGTATGCTTCCATAATTAATATTTCTTTTTTGTTTTGTAATAAAGAACAAATATAGGGCCCATTCAGAATAATAGAAAGTCCCAGAATCAATCTTGGGCTTTCCTTATGTATACACAGAATTCTACCTACCCCAGTTTTTGCATCTTATATAAGCTTTTCATAAGAATGTTTATATGAAGCTTTTGCTTGGTAGGCTACTAAATTTAAAAAGTTCATATTACAGTCCATCATTTTGTGATAGATTCTGCTCCTGTTTTCTTGTTATTTTCATGAAATTGATTTTTTTTCCTTTCGAAAGCTATGGGTTCTCTTGTCTGCTTTACTTAAACTAGAAACCATCGAATTTAAAAGAACACTTTTTTTTTTTACTGCTACTCAAATATAATTTCTGTCATCCTCAATTTAGAAATCAGCATATGTTAACCTTTATAATCCTCCCCCTCCAACACACCACACACACACACACACACACACACACACTCACACACACACACACACACTTTCTGAAGTGGCTTTAGGTCTCTGGAAAATGGTCAATACATCTGAGGCTGTGTGTTTCTTAAAACAAAATATTCACTTTAAAAGTTTCTTATCTAGGATACATGTGTGTACTTTGTTTCTAAAATTAACAATGTGTTTTGGGGCCCCTGGGGGGCTCAGTTGGCTGAGTGTCCAACTCTTGATTTCAGCTCAGGTCACGATCCCAGGTTCGTACCAACTCCAGCCTTGGGGATTTTGTTAACACCCCAGGTGGCATGGTTACTTTTGCTCTTTTGTCAAGAAAACTGGACTCTCCCTTAAGTGTTAAGGTAGCCGCAATGCTGGGAAGCCAGTACAAGGAAAGGCAGCTTAAGAATCAAACCATATTTACATTTGAATCAGTTCAAATAGATGTATTATTGGTAAGTGGTCCTTTCTAATGACTGTTTCATGTTTTCTTCTAGAAGTGTGCCCTCACTACTAACATGTCAGATAGGTCAAGTCCTTTTTAGCCCTTGTTTTGCTTAGATTACCATGTCACATATTCAGGCCATTGCAGTGATCTCTACATTGGCTCTTCAAATTCTCTTATTTCTTCATGAAATTAATTCTGTACAAATAACTTTCATCAGCTAGCCCAGATATAAGTTTAGCTAGTCCTGTAGTAAAGTTGCTTCTGTCACTCACCCAAAGCAATCCATTTAAAACAACAATGATAGAATCTAAATATGATCATAATAAACTTTCTCAAGGTAGAAACTTTGGAAAATACAAAGGAGGGGCTGAAATGTGAGGAACTGTTGTTGAAGCATTCTGGAGGTGTCCCATGATCCACTCTGTTCCCCTAGGTTGGCACTTTCTTTTTGTTTATAAATACCGTACAATGTTTATAAACTGATGAGACACACCAGATGGCCAGGGAAATTTTAACGCAGAACAAAGTGGTTGGAAGAGACCCCAGAATATCATTTGGCCCAATATTCTGTCTTCATCCAGAATCACACCAGATTATCCCAGGTAGTTTATTTCCAAAACCTACCCAAGATTCCACACGTTCCATTAGCCCCCCACCACAATGTCTAATGTTCCAACACAAACCCAACCCCACCCCAAAAACAAAACAAAACAAGCAGTAATAAACTGTAGGCCACTATCTAATTACTTAAGAAATCTCATTTGAAAACTCAGTGTTAACAACCTGTAGTGTGGGGCGCCTGGGTGGCTCAGTCAATTAAGCGTTTGACTCTTGATTTCCGCTCACGTCATGATCTTGCCGTTGGTGAGATCCAGCCCTGCATTAGCCCCTGTGTTGACAGCTCAGAGTCGGCTTGGGATTCTCTCTGTCCCTCTCCCTCTCCACCCCTCCTTCAGTCGCTCACTCTTTCTCAAAATAAATAAATAAGCATTTTTAAAAACCTATAATGAATCTTCTCCTCCTTCTCCTTCTTCTCCTCTTTCCCCTCCCCTACCCCTCCACTTCCTCTCCTCTTCCTCCTTCTTTTCTGAGACAGAGAGAGAGAGAGAGAGAGAGAGAAAGTGTGAGCAGGGGAGAAGGGCAGAAGGAGAGAGAGAAAGAATCTCAAACAGGCTCCATGCTGAGTGTGGACTTGAGGCTCTTGATCCCACAACCATGGGATCATGACCTAAGTCAAAATCAAGAGTCTGATGCTCAAGTGATTGAGCCACCCGTGTGCCCCATATAGTGCTTCTTTTTAATTAAAAATTATTTTTAATGGAGCACTGTCCCAACTAGGGACAGTAAAAGATGTCCCTAGGATGTAAAAGATAACCCACATAACTCAGCACAATCTAAACAGCATGTCCTAATGTAGTCCATGGTACAATGGGTGTGTGAAGTGTAAAGGATGAAAGTCTAACTTTAAGAAATCGTGGAACTGTAGTTTAAGGATTCTGTGATTAAAGACCAAGTATGATGCATGTCAGTTGCTACACACGGCCACCAGAGGACACTCTTAACTAGCTTTCTGAAAGAGTTTTACATTGCTTCATAGCAATTACTGGATTTCTCAATATTTCATATGATTGATAAACTTACCTAGGAGAATTTCCCCCAGGAAAAATATGCAATTATAAGTGATGAATTTATGGGCTCTTATGCAGAAGACAAAGGCTGTCAGTATAGAGTTCATGATAATGAAGTTATATTGATACTGGTAACTTGTCTAGGACAAAAATTTTTCAGCATTTCTAGGTCGTTTTGTCATAAGAAATTTCAAAACTATAGACACCCAACCGCATAAACATACATGCTATATTACTAACCCAGAAGTCCCTCATCCACCTTCCAAGCAATAAGAAATACAAGACCTCTAAAATTTTTAGTTGGGATTTTATTCCTTACTTGGAACTTGGATGCTGTTCTCAGATATCTTAACAGGTATGGTCCTCCACTATGTGAGAAGAAATTTATCTTGTTAAAATGCTCACACAATCACTCTCAGGTGTTCTGGGTTTTGGATTTGAATATGTGCACCTAGAAGCAAGGAAAAATTAGATACGAGTTCCAAGAGAATTTCCAGGTATACTTTAGTGAAGAGATATTTCTTTCATCTTCAGCTTTCATGTATGTGTAACTGGTTAATATAATAGCTTTCATTTGTATAGTGCTCTATTGTTTCCACAGTGCTTTGTATTGGGTTCTCACAAAACCATTCTAAGGTAAAGATTGCAGATATAAATATTCCTATATTACAAAGGAGTAAATGTTCCCGTCACATGATCAGGCTTGGCGCTAGAAGAGTCACCTCAGGATTCAAAGCATTCTCTCATTCTGCACATCAGAACCAGGCAGTAAGCTTCCTTGTGGCTCTGTTATTATTCAGGAAGCTACAGGGAGCCAAAGAAAGTGACTAAGGGAGCTTAAAGGATCAAAATCACACAACAACAGTAGTCAAAGTGTACAAACCTCCAGTCATAAATATGTCCTGAGGGTGTAATGTACAACATGGTGACTGTGGTTAATGATATGTGTTGTATGTTTGTAAGTTGCTAAGAGGGCCCATTTTTTTAAGTGTATTTATTTATTTATTTTGAGAGAGAGGGAGAGGGGGTCAGGGGCAGAAAGGGAAAGGGAGAGAATCCCAAGCAGGCTCTGCACTGTCAGTTTAGACCCTGATGTGGGGCTCAGACCCACGAACCATGAGATCATGACTTGAACCAAGGTCGGACCCTTAACCAACTGAGCCATCCAGGCAGTCTTAAGAGGGTCAATCTTAAAAGGTCTCATTACAAGAAAATAAATGTGTGGCTGTGTATGATTATGGTTGTTAACTAGACTTACTGTGGTGATCATTTCACAATATATACATATAAGAAATCATCATGTTGTACACCTGAAAGTAATATAATGTTAGATGTCAATTATATCTCAGTAAAAAAGATTAATTTTTAGAAAATTTTTAAATGTTTTTGTTTATTTTAGAGAGAGAGACAGAGTGCGAGCAGGGGAGGGGCAGAGCTAGATGGAGACACAGAATCCAAAGCAGGTTCCAGGCTCTGAGCTGTCAGCACAGAGCCTGATGCAGGGCTCAAACCCATGAACCATGAGATCATGACCTGAGCCAAAGTCGGGTGCTCAAGTGACTGAGCCACCCAGATGCCCCAAGAATAAATATTTTAAAAATAAACATTGACAGGTCCACCTGGGTGACTCAGTTGGTTAAGCAACCAACTTCAGCTCAGAGCATGATCTCGCAGTTTGTGAGTTCGAGCCCCACATGGGACTCTGTGCTGACAGTTTGGAGACTGGAGTCTGCTTCAGATTCTGTGTCTTCCTCTCCCTATCTGCCCCTCCCCTGCTCACACACACACACACACACACTCTCTCTCAAAAATAAATAAACACTAAAAAAAATGTTGACATACACAAAAATGAAAAAACAAAAACAAAAACGGCACACCACCCAGACTGCCTACATTTGCTTTGGTCTGAATGTCTCCATCGATGCCACCCCCATCTGCATTCATTCCTCAAACCCCAAACTAGCACCACTACTGCTCCCTTACGTTTCCTAAAGCAAAAAGCAAGACCAGGAAAGCGTTTGCCTACAATATCTGGACCAGCCCACAGCTGAACCCAAATCACCTATGACGCCTGGACCTTCCTCCAAACTGTAGCTTCTCCCATTTACTACCCACCGAGTCATCTGCAGAGCTTTTGAGAACACCCAGGTGAATTACATCAGAATCTCTGATGCCAATGTGCAGCAGGTTAACCACTATTCCGGGTGTATTGAGTCAGTACCTAAGAGTTCCTGGAGTATTTAAACTGGTTCCCTAAGTGACTTTTTAAATAAAACCTTGAAAACTATTGGCCCAGAGGGGAAAAAAAGGCTGTGTTTTACTGGAAGCCATTGGGTTGTGACTGAGAATACTCGGATCTTAGTTTTTCTTGGGCTCAATTTTCCTAGCCATAGTCTCCTTACCTGCTAATAAAGGAGTTGGGCTAGTTAAGGGGACTTCTAAGCATGGCCATATTAATGGCAGCACCCACACCATCAGGGAGCTTACTAGAAATGCAGCCTTCTGGGCCCTTCCCTAGATGCACTAAATCAAACACTGGTTTGATCGGTGGGCCCTTTACAGAGACTCTGGGTGACTCTGGTGCCCACTCAAGTTTGAGAACTTCTGGACTACTTGAATTTTACATACTCTCTGTGCTCTGAAATTCTACAGTTGGGTCCCCTTTGGAGGAAAATCTCCATCACCACCATTTGAGAAGGGCTAAGAAGGGGTTTTTCAGCCAGCTGCCTGCTTTGATAAGAACCTTCACTCCTTTCAATGGTATAAAAGAAAACATTAAATGCTTGCTGATGAAAAGGCTCAACACAGTTGTGGGTACTGATAATGCCACCGTGACTTCAAACCAACACTGCCTCTGTGAATGACAGGGACAGGACGGGACTTCCCTGGACAGGAAGGACACCCGGACGGTCAGGCTGTTGCTGACTCTTTGCCTAACCCCCCAAATCATCCCAACCAGGAAAAAAAAAAAAGTCCTGACTCAGCTGGATGATGTGGGACACATGTGGCAAGGAGATACCACATCAGCCTTTAAGGAGGACACACACTTGGAATTACGGAGTCAGGGCTAGAAGAGTCCTCACCTGTTTTAACCTCATTTCACAGATGAAACTGAGATCCGGATGGTGACGTGACCTTCCCAATGTCCTAGCAATCAAATTGTCCTTACCAATCAAACAGCATCAGGAATAAAATTCTTCTGAGCATTTGAGTACTCTTCCTTCTCTCACTCTCTCTGGGGTCCAGATAAACTTCCTTCCATTCTTCCTATTGTCAAAACGTGCCCTGGGGGTGTTCACACATACCCATCCCACCTGCTCACAGTTCTTCAATGGTCACCATGGGGAGACAAGCAAGGTTATTCGTTCAAAAATAATGTGTTAAGTAGGAGCATCGGGGTGGCTCAGTCAGTTAAGCGTCTCATTTAGCTCAGGTCGTGATCACACGGTTCTTGAGTTGGAGCGCCACATTGGGTTCCGTGCTGACAGCACATGAGCCTGCTTGAGATTCTCTCTCTCCTTCTCTCCCTGCCTCTCTCCTGCTCATGCTTTCTCTCTCTCTCTCTTTCAAAAGTAATAAAATAAATAAACTTAAAAAAATAATATGTCAAGTGTTGACCACAACTCAACATATACTTCCTTCTCTGGGAGTAGAACCTCATGGAGAACATCATTTAACCTAATACTGGGGTTTTCCACCTGCAAGCCACCATAGAGAGGTGCCTACAGCCTTCTTCCCCTGCCTGCTGCTTCCTGGGCCACTTGCTCAAGTCTGGATGGGCTCTTCTCTTGCCCCGGCCAAACGTGTCCCGCGAGACTGTAGCCTGTGAACTCTGGACTCTTGGGCATTCAGTTATTTCTGCTGTAAGCAGAGGGGGCCGTGGTAACAGTTCTCTGCCCTGCCTGCCCCTCACGTCCTCCTGGCACTGACCCCCAGCTCTTTACAAGGACTGTGGTTGCCAAGATTTCAGAAACCTTAAGGATTTGACTTGACAACCAAAGGACAGAAGGAAAACAGAGGAGAATATTTACCGAGTACCAGCTACGTGCTGGGGAAAGTTGTACTATACACATGAGGACACAGCAGACTTAAAAGTTTAACAACTTGTCTAAAATCACATGGTCAGAGACACTGTTCAGAACTGCATCTGACTGACCTCAAATCCATGTCCAACCAGAAAGGGCATCACTCAGGCCAATGCTTTCGAGCTCCTTTGAGCTAAGAGGTAGGTTGAGGTGAACAACGGAGATAAGAAATCTGTTTGGCATAACATGCAACTAAGACCCACATTTTCATATAAAGGATACATTTTTTCCCTTAGGATGGATTATTTTGAAGGTCAATATCAGTTTTAAATTTTTCTAAAAAATATGCCTCTTGTATAGTACATGTACAAACAATGTAAAGTATTATAATTATGGTCACCAACAAAACATATCGGTACTCATAAGGAGAAGCATTAAAAGAGATCAGATTAGAACAGCAAAAATAGTGAAAAGCACGTTGAAAAACTTTAGCCAAGGGCCCAAGATAACAGAATCCATTTTCAGAGGAATATTCAGAGCAGATGAATATCTGGTAATTCTGTTTTATGTGCAGTGTGGCTGGCCCTTTGGAGATTTGAGCCTGAGGCCCGTCCCCTGCCTGAGCTCCTTCAAAAGGACTATGTTCACCCCAGTCAGTCTCTGCGAAAATGGCATATTTATTTGTAACTACCAACAGGCGTGAGTCGGTCTGTGGGTGGATAGCAAGAAGTAAATGGCTATAATCATTTTCGCCTCAAGGCTGCCTTCCTTCTAAGAGCTGTTTTATAGTTGTGGCACTTCCATTTATCAGATGTGAGGTAGTGTAGCTTGGTCAAATCACATTTTGTTCTGTTGGCCTGTCACGCAAGGAGTCACGCGAGCCACACGTTTCTTCTCTGGAGAAGGCTCTGGGAGCTGACCCCGCGATGCGGAGTCCTACAGTGTCACACGCGGCTGAGACAGGCAAATAGGGGAAGAAGCATAGAAAGCCTCAGCTAAAAGCTGAAGGAGGAGAATTTGCGAATGACGGGGGGAAGGAGGAGGCCAGGACAGCTTCCACATCCGTGGGGATACCTTCGTCCCTAGTAAACGGCAAGGAAAGATTAAGGTAGTGTCAAATCTGAGATCCAGGGGGGCAGCGACCAAGAGGATGCTGATCTAGGCAATGTTGGCACGGAGAATATGGCCCCAAAGTGGACTGGGAACAAGGCCTCGTAGCAGAGGATGGGGTCCTTGGGAAGACGTTACTTTTCCGAGTTGTCAGGTGGAACGAGGAACGTCCCCAGGACAAGCACATGTCCTTGGCTCCTGCCTGCTCGTGTGTAAGCCGTGTGACCTCGGACCAGTCACTGGTCCTCTCTGCACTTTCTTCTCACTTAAAATGGGACAGTTAATGCCCTGTCACCTGTCACAGCAGCACTGCTGAGGGGTCAGATACTGAGTGGTTAAGGGAAAGGGCTTTGGCAAATTCAGCAACAATCTGAAGGGACTTGGAGAATCTGAATGAATGTCCCCGTCACGGCCACCGTACAGCACATGACCAGCCACCCGCAGCAAAAGTGGGAAGTGGGGAAGGACTGGCTGGGCAGAGGGTGCCACGTCTCAACGGGGAGCGGCAGTTCATCCCCAGGCCACTGCCCAAGCAGGAATGGCGGTCATTTCGGGCAGATGGACCAGTGTGTGATGAGCTCAGAGAAGAGGGGTGCAGAGTTCCCGCCCTGGCTGGTGTGCAGGGGAGGGATGATTGGACCTGGAAGGGCTTGATGGTCCCACTAGGAATGCAAGCTTTTCTCTGCAGAGATGGAGGCTCCATGAGAAAGTGCTCGTTTCGGTTTGCAAATCTTCAGGTTACTCTGATGGTTAACACAAAGATTGACTGGCAAAGGCAAGGCTACAGGCTGAGAGAGACATTGGGGCTCTAATGGAGGAGCCAGGGGTCAGCCACAGAGGACAGGTGTGGAGGTGCTCAGAGGATAGTGATGCTTGTTAATTTATTTAAACATAATACTAGGGGCGCCTGGGTGGCTCAGTTGGTTAGGCGTCCGACTTCAGCTCAGGTCATGATCTCATGGTTGGTAGTTTGAGCCCCGCCTCAGGCTCTGTGCTGACAGCTCAGAGCCTGGTGCCTGCTTTGGATTCTGTGTCTCTGCCCCTTCCCCCCTCATACTCTGTCTCTCTCTTTCAAAAATCAACATTAAAAAATTAAAAATAATAATAAAAACCTAAATTCATGTTATTATAAACATTTTTTCTTGAAAAATAGCTATTTTACAAAACAAAGCAAAACAAGCAAGAACAGCATTGTTTTACACTTTTGCAAACCTCGTAAAAGGCTGACTTCATGGAACATAGAGCTGGATTTTCACACCTGCTCTTGCATCATTTTGGTGGAAGTATATGAAGACAATCTGGCCTCACAGAGGAGTATTTTAATATCCTTTCGAGATACTTGTCGATATTCTTGATACTACAATGAAACTCAAAAGTGATAGTTTCTTTTTTGAATATTTATTTTTGAGAGGAAGAGCACAAGTGACGGGGGGTACAAGGAAAGGGGGGGTGGATAAAGGATCTGAGGTGGGCTCTGCACCAACAGCTTCGGTGCTGATAGCAGCGAGCCCAATGCAGAGCTTGAATTCACGAACTGTGGGACCATGACCTGAGCCAAGGTCAGATGTTCAATCAACTGAGCCACACAGGCGCCCCAACAAGTGACAGTTTCTTAAAGGTTAGTTGGAATACCAAATCTGAAACTGTATCAACGACCCCTTTCTACTGTTACAGTGGTTGAGCTTGCACTTGGAACAGATCTTATATCTACATATTTTGCAACGTCATGCATTGGTCACTTAGACAATATTGGCTCAAGGGTGCCTGGGTGGCTTAGATGGTTAAGCTCCCGACTTTGACTCATGTCAGGAGATCGCAGTTTCTGAGTTAGAGCCTGCATCAGGCCCTCTACTGTCAACATGGAGCCCACTTTGGATTCTCTGTCTCCCTCTGTCTCTCTGCCCAGCCCCCTTGCTCTCTCTCTCTCTTTCAAAAATAAATGAACATTAAGGAAAAAAAGGAAATACTGGCTAGTGAGTTATACAGGTTTCTAAATGTTAATATATCTTTTCAAAATAGAAAATAAAAAATCCCATTCATCACACACACACCTCATTAGAAAAATCTTTCTGTACTGGGAAGCTGTCAAGCTCACAGTGCTAGCTTCGATTCAGAAATCTGTATCTCCAGCCCAGACCCCTCCACTGAGTTCCACACTGACTCACTCGGCTACCTACTTGACATCTCTCTGCTATCTCAATGGCTCGTCAAACTCAGCATGACAAAAGTATACTTAGTCTTTCTCTCAAACCTGGTCCTGTGCCATGTCCCTAGACAGGGAATCACCAGTAGAAACTGGAGGCATGGACCTTTGAGATGCCCTCTCTCTCACCACATCTGCTCCCACAAGTCCATACTTACTCCTGTCAGCTTTACCTTCTGATGCACAGTAGCCACATCTGTCCACAATAATCCCCTAAGTAAACACAGATGGAAACTCTTAGGTCCCACATCACAGACTTAGACCAGCGTCAAACTTAGCAAGAAGTATGGGGCCCAGCACCTGACTTTAGGTTTAGGTGAAATGGTTTATTGAGCAACAGAATTAATTCCTTTTATGGCAGTATTAAGATGCCCCTCCCATTTGGGTCTGGTCTTGGGGCTGATCAGGACAAGTTTGTTGGGTGCCAAGGACCTGCTACTAAGGGCCAAGAGATGGGCTCTCAAATTCCCATTCCAATTTCTAGGACAGATGAGGGAAGAAAATGTAGGTTCCTTCAAGAATAGGAAGACTGGTGAGGCGTGTGGGTGGCTCAGTCAGTTATGTGTACAACTTCGGCTCAGGTCATGATCTCACGGGTTGTGGGTTCGAGCCCCATGTCTGTCGGTCTCTGTGCTGACAGCTCAGAGCCTGAAGCCTGCTTCGGATTCTGTGTCTCCCTCTCTCTCTGACCCTCCCCCATTGACACTTTGTTCCTGTATCTCAAAAGTAAACATTAAAAAAATAACTGAAAAAAAAAAAACAGAATAAGAGAACGGGTCCCTCTTGCCCGCCACAGAATAGATCCAGGGGCGATTTTCTACCTCCTTCATGTGACTCCTTCTGTTGTTAAACCTTGTGAAACTAGAAGAGAATGTTCAAATAAAGGGGAGTAAAATGTTGAGATCTATATATCCCCATAGCGAAACTCTGAAGGCTTCTCAATTGCTGCATCTAGTCAATAACACTGTCACACTGCCTCTGTTCGTGGCCAAAGGCAGCCAAGATGGCAAAGCTTTGAAATTAAGTGGAACTGACCCAGGGCCACCCCCTTTGTACATCTGCTCAGACTCCTAAACCAGAGCAAATTCCACAACCTGAAGGTAACTGCACCAATCCCCACCCTCAGGCACGGAGTCACAACAAATCAGCTCTACGTAAGAGGAATGAAATAAAAATATGCATATTTTCTAAGTAAGAAATTTATTTGATCAAATGACAGTATACGAAGATATTTCAAACCAGAAGGCTCTATTTGGACAAAATGTAAATTGATTATAAAGTAAATGTTTTCAATGTAAGTGGCACCTAAAAACAGAAAGAACGGGTTTCCTATAAACGTGTCTGTATAAACTATTAATAAAGTCCTTGTGTACTTTAAAACTAGGTTGCAAGTATAACAGAATAACCTGTAAACAGCACTTGAAAGCAGGTTTTCAAAGTGACACAATAAATCGTTGCACACAAGGTATTTGGGACTTCTGTGAGAATGGAAGAATGGCTGTCAGTGAGAAAACGTGACATCCCTGGAGCAAAACTGAAGCCGTGTTCACACTGCAACCTTGAGTTCCCTACTCAGTATTCTTTCCTTTCAGGTCCTCAGGAATTTGAATTGAGTAGGTGAGAATTTCTAATCACCCTGGTCGGGAATAATTAGAAAGAGATTGGGAAGTGAGGGTTGGAACAAAGGAAGGGAGGGGAAATTGAGGCATGGCAAGGTCAGAGGTTTCTGCAGAGCAGCTTTAGAAATGTCCAAAGAAATGGATAAAAGAAATAAAGAACTGTGACTCCTTGGGGCTGCACCATGGGGTCTGCCGGGAGGAGGGCACCGAGCAGGACTTGGGGGCATGCAGAGACTGACCTGCGTGCCCAAGTGCTTGCTGGGAGCTGTCGCACACGCACTGGCAGGCCAGGTGTCCCTGGAAGCTGGAGTCGTTGCCTGGGTGCACCAGGGACAGTGCAGAATGTGTAGGTTACAACAACTCTCCCCAAAGGCCTTTTCCGGCATCCAAGAATCTCTGTCTTTGGGGCCATGACGGGACTGGGAGGCAGGAATTGGCAGCTCCAAGTTATACATCAGAAAAGCTTCAGATGCGTGGAAGGAGAGCCAAATACGAAGAAGGTGGCATCTGCCAGTGCGTGCACTATTAGCAGCAAAGCACAAGGCTGTCCAATGACAAAAGGGCAACTGAACCATAGGGAGAAGTGGAAAAGGTCTCAGAAAGCAACAGTTGGTAGCTGACCATTATATAGCACCCATTATTGCTAATTTAAGATCCATAAACAGCATTGAGTTTCTATCTAGTATCTCTGCTATCCTTTTATAAATAGAAATACGAGGGCTTTCAAAACATTATAAATGACACATACAGTCTCATATAAATGTTACACTCCTGATTCATACAATGGATTTGATGTTACAATTAAACATAGTAGATCTGGGGTTATATAGAGAATAATTTTTGCAGATCGTTTTCCGAACCTTGGTCACACAGTTAAGTGAACACTGAAAAACACAGGAAGCATCTCAGTGGTGGTGGCTTTGGCAGCAGACATGTTTTGTGTCTATGTATTTATGCCTTATATAAAGACACACTTGTTCATCTGTACAGATGAATTCAAAGTCATCCATAGGAGATCTTACACTTAAAACCGTTCTGTTTTCTTATCTTGCTTCTTTGCTATGAAGCCTACGTGGGAGGGCTACTCAGTGGCTTGTGTCTCCTTTTCTCTGAGTCTCACTGTCTTCTTTAGAGGTATTTAAAAATAGTTTCGTGTTTCCCATTCAGGCTAAGTGGCCCTTTTAAGATTCCTAAGCTTGTGATTACAATTTTTGTCATCAACAACACGGATGTGTGTGCACACGCACACATGGATTTTAATAAAAACAGTAAATGAATTCGTATCATATCATTAGCAGTATGCCTTTAAAAATGCTTGTTCCCAGTGCCACAGAAAAAAACTTCTAAACACATGCAGGTTGATCATGAGAGATGATCCCTTCCAGCGTCTGAGCTGAACCAAGGGAATTACACCTGAAGATGGGTCAGGCTAAGGAAACCCCAAGGTTCTGTGAATCCACAGAACATTAAAATCATGGCCTCAACGGAATCTAAAATTACTTTCTATTCAGGGAAGGATGTATTTCTAATTACTCTATAGAGTGATTTTGTAAATGAGTCTTACGCATGTGTAAACTAAGTGGTCGACATGACCTTACTCTAACAGTTAGAGGAAAGTGGTTCTAAAGCCATTACGTTATAGTTATCCACACATGTGATCTTGGCCACAACAAGAGACTTCGCCCCAATGAATCTTTACAATCTCAAAGCCAAGGCTAAGTTGTTCATCTGTGCTTCAGTTCCCCCAAATAAATTCATAATTTAGAAAACTGAAGAAGCCACTCTCATAGGAAAGTGAAATTAGCCTTTCTACTGTGATGTTAATAAATCAACATTTGATAAAGACGTGAGAAGCTGGATTCCCAGACTGTGGAAATGTTTTTTAATGAGCCGAGCATGTAAATTTAACTCAAGTGAAATTACTAACATAATTAGCCTCAAAAAAATGGGTTTAGGAAAATGAGGTGACCCCAGACTAGCTTATCTACCTTCTCTACCAGAAATCACCTCTTGGCAAGAGATGAGGCTTTTGGCTCAGCTCACTTGAAAATAATTTCATTTGCAATTTTTCTTAGCTATTTAATATAACAGGAGACTGACTCAAGTTGGTTCTGGTGGATAAAATAAAATCAACATGATGTATAATATAGCACAGCCAGTCAACGGGCTTTGCCCAACCAAATGCCACAGCCACACTGACCTGTTTGACTGATGATTTCAGCAAATTTCTCATCTCCCACCATCCATGCCACTGTTCCTTGAAATGTGATTCTAGTAGAAAAGAGGGATCTGGAATCAAAGCCCTCGCAGCAACATCTAGGTTGGGTCCCCATCGCCTGGCTTACGGGGAACTGTCTGCCCCCAAAGCTGTGTTCACATTTGTAACTGCGGCACTGGGTATCTGGCACACATTTTAAAAAGACATCGACAGCTCTGGAGAAACAGCTTGAAACTTCAGAATACCGACCAAAGAATGAAAATTGCTCCTTCAGTCACCTCATTCTGTAACATTTGCTTGGCCACTTGACTCCCTACCCTGAGTGAAGCACTCCCCACACCAGGGTGTGTAGGACAAGATGGCTCCAAATC
Organism: Crocuta crocuta; assembly: GCF_008692635.1. Taxonomy (NCBI): domain Eukaryota; kingdom Metazoa; phylum Chordata; class Mammalia; order Carnivora; family Hyaenidae; genus Crocuta; species Crocuta crocuta. The sequence goes on from NW_027532594.1 coordinate 1,598,226, forward strand.
ACAAGTACATTGCGTTTTGCCATCGGTCAAACTGAGCTCTGAATCCTTCCATCCACTATCTTTCCAGCTGTGGGTTTCAGACCCGATTATAAATAGTATGATATAAGGGTAATGTGAGCAAAGTCTGATGAGTTTTATTCATTATCAAGCTCTCTACACAATGCCCAGTAAGTAAGGTGATCTACTGGAGTACTGTGTCTGACCTGGGAGGGGAAAAAAAACCATAAAAAAATGCCAGTCAAATCACGTCTTTCTTTGAAATTTTCCAGCTAAAAAGTCAATTGAACAAGGCCTAAGAATCCCTGCTTCTGAATCCTATCTCAATTTCGATTTCAAACTTCTACTGTTCATTATAACTACAAATAGACAACCCCATTGCCACAGTGGAGAAAAAACTGTGAGGAAAATGAACCACAACTCGGAAAAAGTAAGTGAAAAGGCATTTGCATTGACAGAGTGCTAAGTTAAAACAATAATATATCTAGAAAGTACTGTGAAAATATATATCTCAAAATAGAACTAGGTTTAGTCAGAAGACTCAGTAAAACAATTGCTTAAAAAGCTGATCAATAAAAAGGAGAGCTAAAATAACCTTTGCAGGTTTTGACCCTTCCTTACTTTCTTGCCCTCAGACTACCAATGCTCAAGCAGAGTGATCAATAAGCCATGAAGAAGTGCTGGTATTTTTCAGGATCTCTTCAAGACAGCCTCCATCCTGGTAACTTGGCTCCTCTATCCAATCAAGGCAACTGATGGACTTTAACTGTATTTGGAGATTCAGGCTCAAAGACCTCATCGTCATCTTCCACCCCTTCTTCTATTGGTTTCATCTTGGCAGAGCCCCGCTGGTGTGGGGATGGCACATCTGTCAAAGACACAGAAAGAAAAACCACTTAATGGATAGTCTGCCCTGATGTTGGTGTGATGTATCAATTATTATCTCCAAATGAAAAGTAAAACTCTCTGGGAATCTACAGCTGGTACCAGCAATACAATTTCCCTACATATTGTATTTGCAATTCAGTATTTCAGTAAAACAGAGGTCAAGAAATTACTCTCAGTTGTAAGAACACACGTGGAATGGATTCCACTACACGTGCTTGGATGATATGAGCTTCTCAAACACATGCAGTTTCCAGTGGGCTGCCCTAAAGTCTGATTAGGACTCAGAATGCATCTTTCTACATTAATATCATACATGGTGGCTCGGGGTCCACAAAAGCTGATTTAACTCCTAGTTTCCATAATGAATAGTTCTGTCCTAAAGTTGTGGATGCTAACATCAGCTATAGCACCACCTTCCATCATCTTGCTACCACCTGTCCGGCCACTCTCTGGACTGATACGGGAGAGGGAGGGGTGGAAAGGAGGTGGGAGGAGAGAGGGACAGGGGCAGGGGAAGGGGCTAGAGCCCAAGCACACAGGAAAGTAAAGCCAGGTGAAGAAAATACAATCTCAAGTAGCAGAGGGGGCAGGAGCATGCCTAAAGCCTTTTAGGATGCCATTACAACCAATGGCAGGAGCCAGGTAACAAATGATCAGTCAGTCCCTCATTTGTTCATGCATTTGCCAACTGTTTATTGAGCATTTACCACATAAGGGACAAAATGATTGATGCAGAAAAAAAATATGGTTTAAAAGTAAGAGTAGAACTTACTGTAAATGGTAGAATTTTTATAAATAAAATATAAATAGTTCTCGAGGTGCTTAATGAACAACTCCCGGGAAAGCATAAACTCCCTTCCACACAATTCTCACATTTGTTCCATCAGGGTCTCCTCTGCCCCACCCACACCTGTGTGGTGCTCTTGGTGTCCCCTAACAGGATGGAACCGTAGGCTGTCAATTAGCCAATACTGAACTTAGGCTGGGTGTGAGGTTGACAATGGAAGCACAACGAGTGAAACCTGAGTTTTCAATTTGCTGGTATAGAGTAAGGGACGGAGGTGGGATCTTGCTAAAACATGAAGAACTGCTGTAAGAAATTTATCAAGATCAGCTGTTAATCCCTGGCAAGAGTCAGCAGCAGACAGCAGGGCCGGCCAGCTGACAGCGGATGCAGTCGGCAGCGAGGAGGGGCGGGGCCAGCAAAGCCACACAGCACAGGCAGCGTGCAGAGTAGTCAAGGCCAGAGGATCAGAAAACACATCTGGGTTCAAAATTCTGCTCTGCTCCTTCCTAACTCTATGACCTGCACTCCATTACTAAGCCCCTCTAGGCCTCAGGTTCCATTATCTGTAGAAGGAGATATTCCAAGGACCTGCCTCATGGCATTGTTGGGGGGATGAAACAAAATAATCATTCAGCATTGTGCTGGGCACACAGAGAATGCCACTGAATGTTTATTATTAACTGCACAGTCCCAGTCACGCACTGGGGAGATGCCGCTCCCAACAGTCACATCATCCAGCATAAAAAGGATATTAATTACACCGGGCCGGACTTTGGTTTGGCTAATGTGCTTGTTGGACATACATGGAAATTGTTCATTTTCAAGCATTTATGGTCAATTAAAATACTGAGTTTTTGGGGGGCACCTAGCTGGCTAAGTGTACGACTCTTGATCTCAGGGTTGTGGTTCGAGCCCCACGTTGGATGTAGAGATTATTTAAAAATAAAATAAAAATAAATCTTAAAAAAATAAAAATACTGAGTCTTTTGAAAGACAACTACCGATATAAACTGTAGAAAATAAGGCTCTATTAAAATGGTCCAGGAACACAACTCTGTCAGAGAGCAAGCCTGGCAGAATCTCCCAGGAAAGCTTTTTATCCTTTTTAATGCAGAGGACAGCATGACCACTAAGCACAACCTCTGATGGGCATGTCTACTCAGAGGGCAATGAACATGTGAGCTTTAAGTGTGAACTTGGGCAAGTTACTTCACTCTCTGTCCCTCAACTGCCCCATCTGTATAATAAAAATAATGCTAATAATCTACTTCATATGGTTGTTAAGAGGACTAAATGGTTTAATATTTGTATAGTTCTTACATCAGTGCCTGGGATGTAATAATCATTTTGTCAATTTGTAGGTCAATAAAATGAGTGATTAATATGGTCTTTGGAGGACAATGGCCTGAGTAATTAGAAAACTTGCTAAAATTCATTATTGCCTCTAGGAAGAATAAAAAGAAGTGGGAACTGTACTTGAATAGGGATTTGTGTTTCTCATTCTAAACTGTCCCGAGTGCAGTAAAATTGTCTTAAAAAAAAGACTGGCCATGGCTTTCATCATATGTCTAGCTTCAAGTAGTAGTCAAGCCTCATAAAACATTAGCTTAGGCTGAATTTCCACAATCAGATAAAACTCTCAGAGCAGGGGTGTCTGGGTGGCTCAGTTGGTTAAGCATCTGATTCCTGATTTCTGCTCAGGTCATGATCTCACAATTCTTGAGATTGAGCCGTGTGATGGGCTCTGTGCTGACAGCATGGAACTGTTTGGTATTCTTTCTCTCCCTCTTTCTCTGCCCCTCCCCCACTCGCACTGTCTGTCTCTCTCAAATAAATAAACTTAAGAAAAAATTAAAAAAAAAATAGAGGGGCGCCTGGGTGGTTTAGTCGGTTAAGCGTCCGACTTTCGCTTAGGTCATGATCTCGCGGTTCGTGGGTTCGAGCCCCGCGTCGGGCTCTGTGCTGACTGCCAGCTCAGAGCCTGGAGCCTGTTTCAGTCTGTGACTCCCTCNTGCCCATTTAATTAAAAAAAAATTTTTTTTTAACAAGAAACCAAGACTTCTGATTGGTGCTACTCCCACAATAAAGCAGCTTCTTCCTATGGTCTCATTCTTGTCACTCTCTCTCTCAAAATAAATAAATAAACTAAAAAAAAACCTCTCAGAAAAAGCAACAAGATGGCACACCTAAGAGCAATAAACCAGATCAGTAATAGAAAGCAATCAAACATACCTGTAAAACACACAAAACAGAAACACACCCAGTTAAGTTTGACTGGGGAAGTAAGACTAATTGATCTGGTTTTTAAGTCCATCTATCAAACCAGGGGTGACATTCCATAGCACCCTGTGGCTGCTATCTACACGTGGGCCAAAATGCTCCCCACCCTCTCAGCTCCATCACCAATCAGTCCATTTTCCTACTGAGGGAGAATAAAGAGGGGACCCAACAGAACTGGAAATGACGTGGTGACAACCATCCGAGAACATTCAACTTCTCTGTGAAAGACCTAATTCAGTCCCTGGTACATTTGCCTCAGCCAAGGAAGAGCTGGGGTGCGTACTACATAGCATTAAGAAAACAGCAATGCAGGAATCACTGACAGTTCTGGGGCGACAGTGACATGTGTCCAAGTTGGGCCTCCTACTTCCTACAGTGCAAGCTCTGGCAAACTCTTTGCTCCCCAAATCCAACCCTCCTTTCCCTCTTCTCCTCTTGCTTTTCTCCCTACCTGGAATGGCCTCTCCACTCTCATCTCTACCTGTCAAATTCCTATCCATCCCTCAAAGTCAAGGTCAAACCCCACCTTCATCTGGAGTCTTCCGTAATTCCTTGTGTGGGGAGATTCTATTCTTTAGAAACCCACAGCCCTTTCACATTCTATATTTCTTTGTGAGCACAAGTACGAGCCTCTATCCCTGAATGGGAAACAAGCATGTTGAGGGCTGTAGACCTCTTCCCCTCCTGCTGATCTTGAGGCTGAGGGAAAGACACACGGCCATCACCTTTAATGCTTGATGGATCAATTCCCCACCACATCAGTGGGGAATCACCAGCATTCCTTAAGTGCAGACAGGTCTCCAGCTACAGTAAAACCTCACTATGAACAGAGACTGCTATTACTATATTCTGTGTCGTGCTCACTGAGGGAAATCATTTTTATATGGTTGACTCAACAACAGTGTTTATAGCCCAGGTTATAGCACGTGCTTATAGCATGGACAACAGTGCATATAGCATGATTGGACAGTGCTCACAGCATGGGCAAGAGCGCCGTCCCCTCAGGTAAACATCAGTAGGCTCGGCAGTATCATCATCACCTGCCACAGAGTTTTCATCCAATCAGCAAAAAGAGTCCCTGAGTGATGGCAGGGCACTTGAGGCTGGGTTAAATGGTAGGGAAATAAAATTGGATCAAATGGGGTCTCTGACTCGATCTTATTTTATTTCTCAGGAACTCAGCACACTTTTCAGAGCAATTCATGCTCACCACATCCATACTATTTTTTACTTTATACTCAGAAGGGAAAGCAAAGACAACCTGGACAGCCCGTGGAAGAAAAGAGTGGGGAGGCTGCTGTGGGTGAACACCTTCCTCACCAGCAAGTGAACTGCCTCGGCACAATCAGATCCGGCAGGATAAATCGGGTGCCCCTAACAGCTCTGCTCCCATTCTTTTCACAGGATACTAGATAGACTCTCATTTCAGGCTTGGTGGCTGGGTCGGCGCCCACAAGCCTCTCTGGTCCCAGCTCCCATGACAGCACCCTGGCGCTCTCCCTCCCCCCTGCAGGTGCCCTGGAAGGCAACAGGAACTCAGCCTGCCTTGTAACCACGGCAAGCTACCCAGTGCCAGCTGGCCACCTGAACCCTCAGTAGGAATCACGGCTGCAGAGAGAGTGCCCATGCTTTGTCCCAACCTCACTTAGCCTGACCCTCCTGTACCTCCGAGGGCCAAGGGTGATGTTCACCCGGTCTACCTGTGGATCTGTCACTGTCACGGACAGCCAGGACAAAGACAGGCTTTGAGGAACAAGGAGCTCACCTGCCCTAGACCCTATGCCCTCTGACCTTGGCAGGGGACCCACTGGTTCAGTGGAAAGACTCAGTCGCCATTACTATGCCGCTAGAAAGAATTTCTTTGTCCGCTAATAAATCCAAACCCAATTTGGAGTATAAACAATAACAACCCCCTAAAAACTAGTAAAAGAGAAAGAGAGACTTTTCTGCTTCAAGGGAACCATCTTAACATATCACAAGCTGAGCATTAATAAATTCTTTCTACAAGTTTGCCTGGTTTTTCATTAACTTTATGCACTGATGTATCAGCAAAAATTTGCCCAGAAGGCCCAACCTTACCTAGAGGAAAGAGCATGAGGAGAGGAGTGAGGAAGAAATGGAGCTTATCTTTACTTAAGTGCTTTTCAAATCACTTTTGCCCCTCAAGGACATATCCACGAGATACGTGACCTTTGTACAATGCTTTACTTTTCATTTATTCCTCCCAATTCTAGAGAGGCAAATCATTCTATATCCATAAATTTTCCAGAAAACTGATTTTTATCCTTCTTCCATTAAGACCACATTTACAGCTGGGAGACAGAAGTGGTTAGCTACATCCTTTGGAATTTATTATAATTAAGAAGAGATAATTAGCATTATTTTCTGCTATGAGCTATAATCATCTTCTACTTGGCTCTGGGTGCCAGTTAACAGAGTTTATTATAAAAATATGTAAAACAAATAGTCTCAGGCTGAGCTGCAATACAGATTTATCAGGTGTGAAATTGTTAAACAGTTATGTCAAGAGTTACTGTTGTTTGGGGATGTTATCTATTACACCAAACGGCAAGAAAATCTTCTGTCAAAAAGACTTCTACATCCCTTCCATAGATCACAATGCACCCAGAACATTGCTTTCTTACAAGGCACCGAGAAGGCACAGTTGCGGAGCAGAATTTCCTCTGAGCTGTGCTCCACGTTCAGTGTATTCAGCTGAGAGAGAGAATGGCAGCATCAGTCAGCAATCCTGAGCAGAAGGAAGAAAAACTCAAACTCAAAAATATAGGCTTTGATGTAGAAGATGTAGGTTTAGAAGTAAGAGCCCTGAACCAAATAGTGGCCCCTTTCACTCATGCCAGATCACAGGGGGTGACAACACTTGTGGAAGATTTGGAAGCAGAGTCTCTTCTGAGCAGACTTGTTCAGATAGCAGCCAGTGCCGGATCCTAGTTGAGGAGGACAGGAGTTTGCATTGAGGCCCGCTGTGTGTCCTGCAAGTATAAGCAAGTCATGGGGCTTAGCCTGCCCCACCTGACCCTTTCCTGTCTTTCTAACATTCCCAAAGTAACACAGGAAGGCTTTTTACATCCAGACCAAGGAGATCTTATGTAACAATCAGTCAAAATTCGGATAGCCAGAGAAGTGAAAAATTAGGGAAGAGAAATTCCTTTTGACAGAATTTTGTCCTTATTAAGCTTATTCTATTTCAGTGTGCTTCTAATTACATGAGGACCTGAGGGCATCTCTTAGCAAGTCAAAGTAAATAGACATATTTGTTGTTCTTAAATTCAGAGTGAAGGTCACACCTGTTCCACAGAATGAATAAGCAGCCTCAAGTTTGCTCTTCAAATAAATAGAATATCATGATATGAAATTTGTCAAGTGACTTTTTCTCTCTGCTTAAGAACCACAAATTTTAAAAAGAGCAAACACTTTTGTAAATTATCTAATATAATGTTATATGATTTTCCCCCTTTCTTCTGTTAACTTTCATGACATTTTCCTCATTCCTTTCAAAGTGTTCCTATGTTTATTATGTTTAACCATCTGGCCAACTGCTTTAGCAAGTAATTAAAAACCTTACAAAGGGTTTAGAATTTTAATTAGATTATACAATTTTTGATGAATGGGGATAGGGAAGGATTTAATGGTTTCTTTGCTAGAGAGGATTATCATCCCGTTTCCTGCCTTGCCTAAGTATATCATAATATTTTTTTTAAATTGAAGGATTGTGTTTGGATTGAAACTTTCTGAACAATAATGATGACGGTTAGTATGGCTTTCATACCTAATTTCCCTTGGAGAAACTCAGCACCAGCATTGAAAACTCAAGCAAAGAAGTTTATGGCAAATTATGGCAAATAGAGAGATCAAAAGGGGTTAGTGGTTCCCATGAGGTTTTCTCTGGCCCAACGGGTCATTCCCAGATCAATTTCTAACTACTCCCATGGGTGGTCAGGGCCCTGAGCTGCACGGTGTGAGCAGCCAAAGAAGAGTGGAAGTCCTGTAGCCCCTTCTTGCTCACAAAGAGAAAGCTGTAACATCATGGAGATAGTGGATAAACTCAGAACCAGAAGCCAGTTCCAGGATGGCACCTGTGCACAGACCCAGGGAACAACCAGTCCAAAATGAAATAGGAGAATGGGAGGTTCTGTGAGAAAGATCTCTGAGAAAAAGGGCACACAGAATTGATGTACTGAGAGAGTAGAGTTATAAGAAAAAAAAAATTCAAGGATGAGGAAAAAGAAAGGCAACTAGAAATATCTATAAAGACAAAAAGCAGTATGAAAAGGCATGGTTCAAATATGAAACACCTGCTCAGACATTAAGAAGAAATAAATTGGGTTTTAACCCAAAGACAGAATGAACAAAAAGCTAGAAGATACTAGGGATATGGTGAATAAAATGGCCCTCGATGCAAGGCAATAAAAAACATTCAGGAAAAAAAAAAAAGGGTCAGGTATGAAGTAAACTGTGATTGATTTTTGTGCTCTGTGTGAGAGGAGAACCCATTTGAACTTGATACTAGAAACAGTCTCCTTGGAACAGAACAGGAATCATGAGACTGAAATCAAAAAGAAAGAAATGTAGCCGTAGCCCACTATTTGGTTCTGAATAAAGGGTAATAAAGTCAACTCTGTTTATTTGCTTAAACTTTGCAAAACAAATCATAGGGAAAGCAAGGAAGACCTAATTGCTGTTATGAAAGAGAACAGAGTACTCAATACCACTGAACTGTACACTTAGAAATGGTTAAGATGGTAAATTTGATGTCATGTATATTTTATGACAAGAATATTTTTAAAAAAAGAGATAACAGAGTATATTTGTTATCAACCTTGAGTGTTTAGAAGTTAAGGAAGAGACCCACAACAATGTAAAGGTAGAAGGGGAAAGAATAAGAAAGGGTAGAGATGCTAATGTCCTCACCTTTAAAAATGCTTCAGAGAGAAAACAAAATTGAGATGTAAATGTATTATTTAATGTTACAAAGGTATATAATAAAAGAATAAAAACTAGTGATAACACCATATTGAGCAGAAGGGCAAAGGGAAGTTAAAAGTGAGCTAAGTTATTAGGGTCGACTGGGTGGCTCAGTCGGTTAAGCATCCAACTTCAGCTCAGGTCATGATCTCAGTTTGTGAGTTGGAGCTCTGTGCTGACAGCTCAGAGCCTGGAGCCTGCTTCGGATTCTGTGTCTCCCTCTCTCTCTGCCCCTCCCCTGCTTGTGCTCTCTCAAAAAAATAAAAAAATAAAAAAAGTTAAAAAAACTTTTTAAAAATGAGCTAAGTTAGATTAGTTGATACAGTTTAAGTGGATAAATCAATAAATAACAGGACATTATTTTGCATTTTGGACAAATATTGTTCCAATGTGATTGCTCCTAGGGAGCAAATAGGTTGGAGGGGGTCAGTTCTTTTCTTTGCAAATTTTTTTTTTTTATTTTACTACTTATCTGTGTGTATGTATTAACTTGTTAATTTTTAATTCTTTTATTATTGAAAAATGTGTAACTGTATAAAATCTCTTGACTGTCATTTTACAGGTGAGAAAACACTATGTGAAAATAGAGTGAAAATGCAGCGAATGGATTGGTGATGATGAATTCAGGAGTCACACAGCACAGTCCCTACTGGCTGGGGGACCAAGGACCCAGAGGAGAGAAATGTCCAATTTCTCAACCTTAAAAGGGGAAAACACCACACACACCTGATTGGGTGGTTGTGAAGATGACATGAGAGCATCTATGAACATGGTCAGACGTGGCTGCTGCCACAGCAGCGGGTAAGAACCCCTGAACAGATTATCATTCCCACATGGATATAGATATTTGCACAGTAAAAAGCAAGACAAGAACATATAACAAATTCAACACTTCTTTGTTTCAGAGCTATCTCAGTAACCTTGACCCCTGTTTACTTAACCTCCCTAAGCCACTTTTTACTTACGTACAAAGCAGGGACACTGCTTTTCTCTAAGCCCTCTTGGTGGATCTGCGAACTGTTCCCTGGGTATTCCTGCTGCCTGATCATGTCTCCTTTCTACCTCTCCATAAAATCCATGGAAAGCTTGTTTATATGTGCACAGCTGTTTATAAGGGGGAATGGAATACAAATTGAGTTGAACAGTTTATTTCATGAGACTGGCCTTGAAACTAAGAATTCTGTATTGGTTTTTTCTATCTTTCCAGGTAAATAAACGGGAAAGATGGCTGAGAGAAACTCATTATGTCAGATATGCTATTCGTCTTTGCAGATAAGAATACTAACCAGATGCAAGCGAACTTAAAGCATATTTGTGCAAGTAGGTCTTATGAAATTAGTAGGTTGTCCAGAACACTATGTTGATATTAATAACAAAAAAATCTCAAGAGACTTTTTTCTCAGTAAGAAGTATCTCTCTAAATATGTTGTAGTATCTTTAAAACTCATAAATTTATACAATTATCTATTATTACTAAATTATAACTTACAAAAAAATACATGGTTTAAACTAACAAAACCTTTCAAAGATGAGTTCCAACAGACTGCATTGCCTATACTGCCTCAGAATTTAAGAAACAAACACACAAACGAAACAATAGGTTATTTAACCCCAAGCAATGAAAATAAAGTTCTACAACTTTTAAGGAAGCATAATATGCTCTCCAGTTGCCATGACGATGCTGTACTCGGTGCCGCTCATCAGCAACGGACCTGTCCAGTACAACCAATCTGTGTGTCGTGTGTTTTCTACACCACATAGGGAGCTAAACCTCAAAAGGAAGAGAAGATGGCGAGGTATGCTGATGAGCACTTGATCCAGGAGCGGAGAGAAGAGAGCTTCTGTCCACATGAGGGCATGAGTGCTCGCTTCGGCAACACATATACACATGAGGGCATGAAATCCTTCCCACACCTCTTGGACGTCTCCTTCCTTCCTGTCCTTCTGTTCCATAATCACACTTCCAAACATGAGACAAGTAATGAAGCAACAGGAAAGTGAAAATGAGTTAAATTAATTGGATTACAGGCTACAAACAGGTAGGAAGCAATTTTTTGTCAGACTATCTCATTACTTCACTTTCTTGTCTTTAAAGGATCATTTGAAGTAGAAGGCAGAATCTGTGTGGCAAAGAGTAGAGATCTTGCTCTGGACTTAGCATCATGTGACATGTGTAAAAATGGAGCACAACGTAAGAAATAGGATCAGCAGCAATTTTGTTTCGTGCCTTCACAGGAATCTATGCCGGCCTGTAGATCCACCTACCAGTAGATGGGAAATACAAGAAACATCTTAATCACCGCCACGGGGAGGCGATCAGCAAAATTACAGGCTGTAGGGAGTGAGTCCTACTTCTCACTACTCAAAGTGTAGTTCAGGGACCAGCCACATCAGCATCGCTGGGGCTCCTATTAAACATGGGAACGCCAGACCCCGCCCCAGTCTGCTGCATTAGAACCTGTAATAAAATCTCCAAGTGATTCACATTTACATTTCAGAATCAACGTTCTATAGAACAATCAAAACAAGACAAAACAAACCCTCTGCACTAAGTGACAATGACCCAAACAGCAGCTGCTCTGTGGCATCCCAGAGTGAAGAGGACACAGACCTGGAGCAGCACCCCGTGTACACCTGAGAGAGAGAGCAGCCCCTTCATCACAGCCAGGGATTTGGGAAGTAGTGCTGTATCTTCTAGCAAGAGCTAGAATGCATCTCTATGCAGGATTACAATGAAGACTACATGTGATTATGTACAGACAGTACCTGAAAAAACAATAGCTACTCTTGTCCATAAATGTTTGCTCCCTTCTCTCCTCAGCATTCATGAAGCCGCCAGCACTGATGAGTAAGGCTGACATAAATGCTCCCATGTGCATGGCAGAAACCCAGAATGGTAAGAGCGTGGTCACTTGCTTTATGGGCCTCACAGTTATGAAGACCTACCACATAGTCAGAAAGTGGAAATTTTGTTATTCCAGCCCAACAATCTTATGAGATTGGTTCTATATTCTCTGTTTTACATAAAATATAATCTGTACTATGGAAGAGTAGATGGCATATGGATGGGCCTGGCAAAAAGAACCCTAAAACCAAACCAAACCAAAACAAAACACCCAGACTCCAGGAATTCTGAGCTAAAACCTAAGAAAGAGAAACTAGTTTCTGATGAATTTCATGCTAGGATGAATTAAATAATTCATAGTATCCATGATGTGGTCAAGTACTAATGTCTTTCATGAAACTGCAGGAAGCGAAGCCAGGAAACTTAGAAGGAGGGTTGGTCAAAGGAAATTACATATGAGCATGGCTTTGTTGTGCAATTCACATACACCCACAATCAAAAATAAGCTCTCACGTGTAGCCATATACATTTGTATCGATATGTAAGATTTTGCATAATAAATCTGAGGCTAAAATAATTAAATAAGCAACTTAAGCAGGTTGTACATATTTCTATTTTTAATGTGTATTTATTTATTTTGAGAGAGAGAGTGTGCTTACAAGCAGGAGAGGGGCAGAGAGAGAGTGAGAGAGAGACTCTCAAGCAGGCTCTGTGCTGTCAGCACAGAGCTGGCAGGGGCTCAATCCCAGGAACCACGAGATCATGACCTAAGCCAAAATCAAAAGTCAGACGCTTAATCAACTGAGCTGCCCAGGCGCCCCAGGTTGTACATATTTCTAACACAGCGAAAAACAACTAGACAAGGGACCTGAGAAGTAAAATGCAACCCCGCACTCAAGGGGAGCACATTTCTGTACAAACACAGAAGTACCAATTATCCATGCAGAGAATGGTTGTTTGGATTAAACTCACGACTCACTAGAACGAAGAGGGAAGGAAAGAGACGAGAAGTTGTGGCCAGAACCAAGCCTGTGATGAGATATCACAACTCACGTCAGGTTAGAAAGNGGTCATGTGACTTGGAGACTCCAAGTTCCACAACTATTAATTATTAGAGCAAGATTTGAATCCAAGTCTGTATGTACAACATGGGTGACCAATCCACCTGGAAATGTAGATTTCTGGTGGCACAAACAGTACAAATGTTAATCTCAAACACATGTTTTAATTCTATTTAAACAACATACTCTAAACATTTTTTCTAAAATGTTATTTTACTCCCCAAAGATTTAGATTATACAATGAAATACCATAGAAAAATAAAAATTTATTAATTATTATTTAATTCTCTTCCTGCAGACCTTTCATTGTATAGTAATCACTGTACATGTCATTAAGATAGGTCCATTTGAGAATGCTTATTGACCTTCAAACTGTTTTAACAGTTTGGCAGATAAGGCATTTGATATGCTGGCAGATTGCAGTTTGGTCGGCCCCAGTCAGTACTTGCAAAAGTTACATTAGAATAAGACACAACCATCTCCCATTTCCCACTTGTGTTACTCCCAAAATCTCCTTTTGGTCCACAACACATTTCTATGCCTAGACTTTGCTTTGGAAGCTTACGCCTACATGGCTTTGTCAATTCCAGCCTCTCCCAACTATGCAATCCTTAATCCAATTTATCTGAAGCATCCAACGTTACAGGATAATTTACATAAACATTTAGGGATTGTTCAATGTGTACCTGTATTTCCTTCAAAGTTATTTTGGATTAACACACAATTGGAAACATTAATAGTTTTTAGTTTATGCAGTGGTAGAATCTGTCTGACTTGTTGCTACTTCAAATGAATTTGTTCACAGGGCACCTGGGTGGCTCAGTCGGTTAAGCATCCAACTCTTAGACTCAGGTCACGATCTCATGGTTTGTGAATTCTATCCCTGTATAAGGCTCTGCACTGAGTGCCCAGGGCTTGCTTGGGATTCTCTCTCCCTCACTTTCTGCCCCTCCACTGCTTACATATGCACTCTCTCTCAAAATAAAAATAAAAAGTAAACTTAGGGACATATGGGCGGCTCAGTCAGTTGAGTGTCTGACTTCAGCTCAGGTCATTTTTGTGGGTTCAAGCCCCACATCAAGCTCACTGCCTTCAGTGAAGAGCCTGCTTCAGATCCCCTAATCCCTCTCTCTGCCCCTCCCCTGCTTGCACTCTCTCAAAAATAAATGAAACATTTTAAAAAACTTTAAAAATACAAATGAATTTGTTCAAAGTTCTACTTATACTACCAATCTTGGGATAATTCTTACAATAATTTTAAACATTAATTTTAAGCACTTAATTCTTAAAATAATTCAGTTTCTCCCGTTTTACTTACTAATCTTCAACATCTCTGTTTTGAAATGTTACTTACTTAAAATGTTTTAAATCTTGGAAAAGATTTAATGTTTCCAATCTTGGAAAACTCGCCTCTTGGTGGGTGTGTGTGTGAAAGAGGTAACTCACAGGGGTAATGAGTGGTTTCCTTCATCCTCAGGAATATTCCATTACCGAACACCTGTTAACTCTTGGCGCTCATACTGATACCCAGTCAGCAGTAAAACATCCAACAGTTACTTCCTATCATCTTTAACACACTGCTGGGTCTAGGCTTTCACTTACATGAAAATCATGAAAACAATAATGCTGAATATCCAGCAAACCATATGGACTCTTTCACATTATCCCAGTGAACCCGTATTTAAGAAAGTGCATGCCGAAACAAGGGAACAGTTTCTGAAACAGGAATAAGAGTTCTAAAGTTGGATATAATGGATGTGCAATATGGAAAAGGAAAAGCAAGAAAAAATTATTATTGGAGTGCCTGGGTGGCTCAGTCAGTTAAGCATCTGGCTCAGGTCGTGATCTCACAGTTCATGGGTTAGAGCCCTGTGTCAGCACCGAGCCCAGAGCCTGATTTGGATTCTGCTGTGTCTCCCCCTCTCTCGGCACCCCCCCCACCTGTGCGTGCTCTCTCTCTCTCAAAAATAAACATAAAAAGAAGAAAAAAATTATTATTTTTATTGACAGATTGCCAAATCTTTACTTGCAAAGTTACTTTTCTGATCAAAGTTGTCTTTTGTCTATTTCCAATGACATCCAGCAGAGTCCTGGAGTATTATCAGTGTGGAAAAACTTACGGAGAGAGGACATGCTGGAGGTGCCCCGAAGAAACTGGTGTAAGCCATCTTCACTGTCACTGGAGCTGGCTATACTGTTCCTCATTTCCAGCATGGAGATCTGTGTGCACAGGCTGAGCTGGTGTTCCAACTTTTTGGCCTTCTACAAAACAAAGGTTTAAGATTTCAGAGATCTCTGGGACTTAGGTCAGACATTCCCTGTAAACAGCATTTATTTTCCTTGAAATGAAAACTACCTGGTACATAGTAAGTGGCCAAAAAATGTTAGGTATAACCTTTATCATAAGCTATTACTATACATACATTACAAAAATTTAACATACTCAATAGCTTATTTATTAAAATGAAAAATGACAAGCACCAACCTAATTTGACAAAGGGCCTAGACTAGAAGATGTTAGAGAACACATACCCATATGCATAGTCCCTGGAGATTGCTACTTATCACAGAATTGATGTTCTGCGATTTCTCTTCTGTCATCATTTTAATTTCCTTCTACGCAATTGTGGGGAAATGAAGATCAAATTGCAAATTGTTGAAGATCCATACAGCTCTGAAGTTCTTAACTGGATTGCCACAGGCTCCCTCCCCTCCCCCTCTTGTCAGTTATGGGCTTTCTGGAAGGGGGCTCGACCAGGAGGACATGTAAGACACCAGGGTTAAAATGCAAACTTCCTGTTCGTCTGAGTTTGTCAGTGTTTCTCAGTCTGCAACCTTCCTGCTGCCCCGTCTTCCCTGGCCTACTCTACCTCCCATCCATCCCTCCAACTCACTTACCATCTTCCTTAGACTGACTGACTCTTGATGAGAGATCAGCACCACATCACCACAAATGGAGGTCCCTGACATCTGAAGACAACTCACCAGGTAATGGCAAATATAATAATTACAAAATATTTCCATGCTCTTGAGAAATGATTCCCCTGAAGGTCTCTAAATTGCAAGCATTGCCACCTCACTTATGATTAATTAATTAAAATTCAGAAAAATATATATTGCATACAGTGAGGTATGCCTCAGAAAAACACTTACTTTATCATTTAAGGTGGGATCATTCAACGAGTAGAGCTTATTGGTAATGTCTTTTCCTATGAGATACCTAAATATTTCATATAGAAACGGTTCTGATTCCAGAAAGTAAGTTAATCTTTCTCTTGACCAGCATAAAAATCTGCAGTTATCATCTGCAATGATGGTGACCTGCCCAAGAAACAAACACAGAAAGAAAAAAGTACATCTGTATATATGAATTAGGACTATAATAATTTGGGGGAAAGGAAGAGTAGAATAAGTTAGTGGATATTATTATAGGAATGATTTATCATATTAGTTAAATTAAAATAAAATAATGTTTAAAACCAAGAAATCTGCAGACTAAAAGCAAATTCTCCAAGTTTCATTGCTGTGCTGTTCTATGAGGTCTGGTGTCAAAAACACTGCTATAGAGTGTACTAGACCAATGTTCCAATTAGACATATAATTTATGGTTAAATATTTCTTTACACACTGATGATTACAACAGAGGTTTAAGAATACGGCTTCAAGCAAGAGAACTGAGCTAATAAGATTCATGAGGCAATTTATAGATGAAAGATCTCCTGCCCAGCCAACTCTGCAAATGAATACTAGTGAATAAGAAAACAGACTCCTATGAATTGGTTTTAGGTCTGGGCTGTTGCTGAGGAATATGGCTAGTGAGGGTCCTTCTCTGCATCCTTCTGTCATAGATAATTCTTGAGTGTGACCTTTCAGGGCTAGGTCCAGGGTATTGGGAAACTATATCTTTTCCTTGAGCATTGTTCCACAGGAAAGCGTGAAACACTGTAACTGCACTGCGTAGAGCTCAAGTTCTTCAAATAAATCCTTTCTCCAGGGTGAGAGGTTAAGCCTCACAACTCAGTGCCAGGAGCCTTTTCCCACATGGCGGTCCCCTTCCATCAGTTAGTATTCCTCCTCTGAGCTTCATATGGCACTCATATCACTGAACACACACTCATCTGTGGACACATCTGTCTCCACCAGGCACCTCCAATCTGATGGCAGGGATTATGCATCTTATGTCTGCTTGCCCAGCTTCCAACAGAGTGGTGCTCAGTGTGTATTTATTATATGAAGGAATTAATAAATGAACACAAATATTGTTGAAGGCAACAACTATTTTTATATCCTCAACATTAAACCCAATGCCTGTCCTGGTCAATTAATGAAGGGTTTTTGAATTGACATGAAATCATATCTGACTGTCAGAGCAAATATTTCCAATTTCCCCTTGGTTTGTCACAAAATTAAACATATTTTGATTATGAGGCAGTACTTTGTCTACTAAGAGACAAAATGGAAAACCCAGGTTCTAAACTAATGTTAATGGCTGAAATTTGACCTGTAGCAAAGTAGAGGGTTTAACTGCTTTAAAAAATGGGTCAATATTCCTAGAAAAAAAGCTTGCATTTATTTATTGTATTGAGAGTAGGAATCTCCAAAAACCAAACACATTTGGATTTAAGAAATTCATTACCAACTCTATGACTCGATAAGACACAAAGTTCTACTCATTCTTTCAATGTACATTACGTACCTACTTTATGCTAGACACTGTTAAAGGCATAGACATTACACTGTGAACAAGAAAGACAAGATCCTTGCCCTAGGAAGCTTACATTCTAGTGAAGGAAGTAGATAATAAATAAAGAAATATGATGCCCTCAGGTGGCACCAAGTGTTTTGATAAATACACAACAGGGGAAAGCAGTAGAGAATCTCTAGGGAATGACAGTCACACGTAATACCACTCACTTTAAAAGCGTATTGTACTTTTAAATATTTTTAGGTGCTTTTACATCTATAAGTGGATCCTCAAAATTGCCTTTCAGATACAGCAAGTAATATTCTTCTTCATTTTTCAGATGCCAGATGAGAAGAACCCAAAAGTTATTCATGAGCACATGTTACCTAGTGGTGACGTGAGTACTTCTGACTTCCAGCCCCGACATTTCCAGCCAAATCCTACCCAATGTGTCCAATATTCACCAACACAATCACATTGAAAGTAATTTTGCTAAGTGACCACAAGGTTGGCTCAGAGTCCATCAAAAGTTCCTCATACAAACAACAGTTGAACACAATGTCATGAAGCCTACACTTAATGGAGAAAGCTGGTAATAAGTAAAGATGTGTTACAAAANAGATTTCTAAGAAGAGAAGTATAAGGTCAAGCCAGTACTAGGGGTTCCCAGAAACGCTAAGATATGGGCAAATAAATGCAAGGTGACTAAATACTATTCCACAGGAATAATTAGAGAAGGGTGAGCACTGGTACTCACTGTAGCACAGCCCTGCAACCGAGCACTGTTGCTTCATTTGGCAAGAGGTTATCTGTGACTTTGGAAAACATAATTCATGTGCAATGGGGAAAGAAGTTAAAAGAGGAGTTGGAAGTAATCCAAGAGAAGAAAAATGAATTGTACCTAGGTGATGTTTAATGCATTTAACTTCTTTTCAACCATTCCAATAACCTCAAGTTTCCATGGAGGCAATGACACTTCTGATACAATCATTTGTTTAGCAAATACATTTCTTATTGGTGGTTGAAAAATACTGTGAACTTGTTTAAATTGTTATTACATTTAGATTTAGTAACAGCATTCTAATAATAAGCTATACCTAGAGTATGTATGAGTAACTCACAAGTCCATGAGCGCAGGCATTTAATTGGAAGCGGGTAGTTAGCATATTGACTGAGGTCATTTTATGTGATGGCTGATGCTTCATTTCTGCCAAAAGACATTTGTGTTTAACGATTTCCTGTCACAAGAGCCAAGTAAAACATATTTTAATGAGGAATTTCTACAAAGCAATGTAAGATTTTTTTAAAGCTTCCATAAAATAAATTTGCTTCTTTAGTCATTAGGGCACCTCGGCAGTGCCCTGCTTCAGTTCTTGTGAAGAAATAAAAGCAAACATGGCAATGGAAGATACAAAGGGATTTCTTTCAGGGAGAGAACTGGACTAAGGCTTTTCAGTCGGGTTTGCCCTGATTACTTCAAGGCACTAGGCCTGCCCCTCACTTTAGACTCTACACCCTCACAGAATGAGAAGACATTGCACAAGAACAAGGATGTCTAGGGGAATAGCTGAATGTGCCAGAATTGGAAACAGCGGTCCAACAATATGACTGATGAGTGTCTTCAGGAGAGAATGTGTTATTTTCTTCGTGTACTGCATCACATTTCACACATCAGGAACATGAAAATGTCCTAGGACTGGTGTGTTCAGCCAAGGCTTAGAGTTCTCATGAGCACCAAAATACAGTAGAGTCAAAGCTGGCAGATTAAATTGCTTCACCACTTAACCAAAAGATTTACTTAATACTATAAGATTTGATTTAAATACAGGTGAAAGTTTAGTGTTCATTTATCTCACAAGAGCCTGGATTTCCAAGACATTCTTCTTCCCTTCAAGTCAATAAAGCTTTGATTTTCAGGCTTCCCAGCACAGGACATGCAACTGACTACGGCAAAGCAATAGCAGGAGACAGAATACAAAAGATATATGTGAAAATGGTAAAGCGCACTTGATATAAAGCAATTGCATGAAGAAAAAGAAACCAAACACAAAAGACTACCTCTCCCTCTTATAATAAAAATACCCAAGATTCTATCAACAGTTCTAAGTAGCAACTTTTGTGCGTAAGTACAAAATGGCTGTAAGCACCTCTCGAGTACCTGTGAGTTCAGAATCTGTTTCTCATCCCTGTCACTGTGCCTGTCACAAGCTTCACACATGTACCCAACCAACAATTGCTGTGCAATCTCAAGAGACAGACATTGAGTTCATTTGCCTTTCTTTTCTCCTTTCACTTTAGTGAAACGTACTTTGGGAGTACCCCCTACCAAAGATGCATTTAAAGAAATACAAATTCAAAGGAAGTAGCTCCTTTGTCAGAATATTATTAATTGTTCAGAATTAAAGAAAAATGAGATTAGCAGGAAAAAAAGCATGTGGGTGGAGAAGTCTGACCACTGACTCTCTCAAATGTCTTCTGTTACGAGCACAGGTAGTGAGAGGTTGCAGCAAAGTTTCTCTGGGAACATGCCTCACAAAGAGGCACTATATACTCCTACACAGATGTGCAACAGCTATTTTTACTCTTGAGTATCTGCCAAAGGGAACATTTTGTAAACAATCAAAACACAATTTCTCCTGAGGGCTTCTTCTGACGGAGTCTGCTCCAATTGTACAGAGCACAAGTTCCATGATGCTAGAGTAGTTTCTTTCCATTGACCAATCAGAAAATGCCTCAGTACATTCTACGCAGACAAGAGATGGCTGGTGTTGGAAAGGCTGAATAAATATCCTTTACCAGCTATGGATACCTTGAGTTTGCTCATAGTTTGGAACCTTCACAGAAATTATCATGAACACTTCTCAGCTAGCAAATCCCAATCCCTGGTCCCCAAGAAGAAACTGTAGCTAGTGGTAGGAATTCCTTTTTGTTAACTTAATTAAAATATAATTTGAAGTCCGGTGGAAAGGACAATACACGCTCATATCCCTGGATTCTCAGGGAGCATTTGCTTCTGGAAACAGAAGTGTTTCAGTTTCTACCCCCTTGCCAAATCCCAGTCTCTTCAGGGTATAATGACACTGGGTCATTGTGTAATACCACTTGCTACTATACATAGAGAAATGGATGCAACAGATAAATGTGTATACTATCCACAGATAAATGGGCTTTGGACGAAGAAATGTAAGGGCAGAGGAAAGAAGGAGAGAAGAAATAAGTGGTCCTGTACTCATTTGTAAATGGTGGTGATTAAGGATATAGTAAGAACATTAAGTCTCGATGCATAGCTGACCCTCACAAACAAAAGGTTAGAGTGTAAATTCAGGAAGTCACAATAGAGCATTAGCCTTCTACTTCTGTATCTTAAGCTCAGCCTGTTTGGGAACAGTACTACACCCAGTTAATGAACTTACATGAGACCTTGTAGTAAATACACATAACTGTACCAAGTTTTGTGGTTACGCAGACCTTTTTAACTCAGGCAGAATGGGAGCGGGGCAAGGCTGAAACCACTATATATAAACTAAACTAAACTAAACTGTATGTTTGTAAATTTTCCCTTTTATCTCCATGTGGCCTCCCAAATTGTACAGAGTCTCAAAATGAAACTCAAAAGTAATACCGGTCACCAAGAAACACTGACATTTCATCCCTCAGATGATAACATTCCTTCTATACCATTTTCTACCTACATAGAATTACCCTCTTGCTCATAAGCATCCCTATTCTGCTATTTATCTAGAGGCTAAGATCAAAGGATATTCTCACCCATTTTCCTGGTTACTTTCCTATTAATCAAGGGGGGATAAAATAGGGCTGGACACTTACAGAAAGAATCAAAACAAAGTGCCCATAATGGAACAATTTTTAACTATGAAGAACTTTATATTTTGTCCTTAAAATATTCATTAAACATAAAATTGTAAAGTGATTAGGTTATTTCATAAAGATTAACAGAAGATCTCTAGGGCAAAGCCAGTTTCTCTTTTTTCCCAATAAAAGTAACCAATTACATGTTTTAGAAACACTGATTATCCACAACTGATATTTTCCTTTATTCTCATAATCAAAGCATTAGATGTCCTCTATGAAAAAATTATAGAAAGTCAAATAAACAAAAATGAAGAAAATAAAAAAGTAGTCAAACTCACAACCCAGAAATAATAGTGTTAACACTATGCCCAAAGTAGGAAATATCTTCCTAGATCTATTTTTATGCATGTATAGGCACTATTTTGTTTAAGTTCTACAAAAGTGGGATCATGCTATATATACCATATAGTAATCTCTTTTCGTCAATAAATCACTTTTCTATTAATATTCTTTGGATTTTGAATGAGACATGAACTAGCTCCAATCTTCTTAAAAATCACGCCAAAACATACCTGGAATTTTTCACCTTTGTGCATCTGAGTTGATCTAAATTCTGGTGAATCTATAAAGGCACAGGGGTAAATGTTATGCAGAAAATGTCCTCGATAGGAAACCTTCATTCTGATAACAGAAATTAATGTTAATAGATGCATAACATCTCACAAATAACATATGATCCTTAATCTTACAGGTCTGTATCTTGTACTAAAGTTTTAAAGACTCCAGAGATGACAGACATAATTAAAAGCACTTCCTGAAAAGCATAATATTTACTTCAAAATAAATTTCATCAACAAGAAAAAAAAAAAAAAGACAGGTTCCAGTATTGAACAGACATGTGCCTTCCAATGGTTATCATTGCTCATGTAGCTGGAGTGGCCATAAATTTATCACTCAAACTCAGATACTTTTGAGAAGGAAATGGTTGGAATTAATAATTATGCCAAAACAATATACACTGGCTCTCTCTCCCCAGAAGACTGGTATTTCTAGAAGTTATATGTCTGTGATATTCAAAAAATAATCAAATCACCTCTGAAACATGCACAGGCTTTTGGAAGTTTAATGCCCAACTTACACCTACTTTAATTTTGATTCATTAACTTTAAAAATGGGTCAATCAGCGTTCAAAATAGTCACAAGTGAAAATCCTAACATCAACAAGAATCAGGGTAGTCAATTCTATGTAACTCTAACATGTTGCTCTGTAGCATTCTAAAATGCAGTTGTAAAATGGAATTTCACCACCAGCAAACTCTGTGACCGTTTCTGCCATTAGCTGGTATCATTCCTTTTTAGTCACTTCCTTCCCAGGGGACATGAAAAGATTCAGGGCAAACTGGGAATTTCAATTTCCATAGAGCACTTACTTCCCCTTCAAGAGAATACTTAGACGGTCGTCAACTGAGGTTTTATCCTCTGCAGCATAAGCCTGGCCCTTTTTTAATGTTTGGATCATACAAAACTGGCCAGTTAATCTTCTGAACAAATCTGGAGGCACACGGAGTGGTTCGAACAATCGGCGGTAGATGCCACTGAGCTCCTTTTCAATCTTTACCTGAAATGCAGCAATGACCACATGCTGTAAGCACCCAGCAACACTGAAACATTGGCTCTGTGGTCTCAATACAGTTTTGAGAGTAAACACGTCTTCGATACATACCATGGCCCTGTATTTCAGTACATAGAATCTTACACAGAGACCAAGTGGTGACATAAGTTTAGATGCTAAAAGGGCACTTTTGCAGTTAAACAACTCCAAGAGCATATGGGAAAGATTTGCACTATTGATCACATCTCTTCCCAGGCGCTGTAAAGCGGCTGGGGAGGTTTTGAATGTTATCACAACACGCACCTTCCCAATCTTAGCACTCTCTATAAATAACACAGAATCTTTTTGTCATTATAACAGTTTTGTTTCACAGAAAGAAATTACATGAACTTTTAAATAGAAGAGCAAAAAAAGAAACACATAACATAGGAACCAACAGAGAAAAAAAATTATGAAAATACATACATTAAGCATTTTATCTATATGTAAGTATTATTTAATGCATCGGAATAAGAGAACAAACATTCACGGCTGCATTCATTGCTTCTAATTTATTTATTCTGAAGCAAAGTGAAGAGAGTAAACGGGTTTCAGTATAGTAATTTCATCCAAAGCTAAAATACTTTGTAGAATGGAGAACCCACCAATTAAGTCTGGCTAGCAGATGAAGGGAAGAGCAAAATGGCTCAATCACCTCTGCTTTCAGTCAAGATCCAGATCACATTCCATATTTGGGCCCAGCATTAGTCTAGGAAAACTGTAAAGCATTTGAATGTACTCTGGGGTTTAAATGATCATCCATCCAAAAAAAATCTATGGCAAACACAACATGGAGCTTATAGACCCAGATGATGAGAGCCACTCAGATGTCACTATAGCCTTTGCTAAGCTCTTGCCATGTTCCATTTCAACAAAGAAACAGCATTTATATTTTTCAAAAAAAGTAAGTTTATAATCTGAGAAGAAACAAAAGCACAGATACTGTGTGAATGTTTTACTTGACGCTACTACCCATCACACCAGCAACTTCTGAACCTTATGTTCAGAACTTGGGTTTCCAACAAGTTCTGATATTCAGAACTTTTACCCTCCACTTCAGAGTTCTGGTAATGAGTGTTTAAAATAATTTAGTCACAGATATGTCCCACTTTCAGGACACATACTAGCCAATGTGGCATAGTAATGAACATAGGAACTAAACAAATCTATTGACTCATGATCATCATCTGATCATTCTGCAAGTCTTATCTCAAGTCCCAATTCCTTCATGAAGCCTTCTTAATTCTTTTGAAAGCATTCACTCATCAAGTGTTTTTCTGAGCACTTGTTATGTGACAATCATGGTTGACAGGAACATGGAATACAACAGTTAGGCGGTAGATGATGTTTTTGTTCCCAACTATGTGGTGCTCCTATCCCCCCATAAAAAGATTATCCATCCCTTTATCCCACCCTATTCTCACATTATCACACTTGGCAACGTCACTTGCTTTAGCCAATGAAATGTGAGCATAGTGACATCTGCTCCTTCTGAGAAATTTTAAGAGACACCGGGTGTTTCTCATTTGTTCTCTGCCATGAAAATGTATATCTAAACAGAACCTGGTGCAGAGACCCTGAAATGAAGCCATAGAGCAGAATCACCACTGACACACAACTGCCAGAGTCCATGTATAAGGTGGGTGAGGAAAAAAAAAAAAAAACACCTGTCACTGTTACTTGTCACTGAGATTTTCTGATTGTTTATTACACAGGATAACTTAGAGAAACTTAATACACTCAGCAAAACAGCCTGGGTTACAGTAACGATGAGGTGACAGTGTAATAGAATGCCTATTACATATCATCTATATCATTCAAATAATAATTTCCTGTGCAATATGTTGTTTTCTAATAGTTTTATGTGTACATGTCTGGCTTTGAACATGTACAAGTGTTGTCTTTTACCTTACTAGATAATCATGTGGAATTTGAACAGTTAGTAAACACCTATGGAGTGATTTCCAGTAGCTATGCTGTTTTCTTAATCCTATTTACGTCTTTTTGTCTTAGAATGACCAAGGAAACACAAAATAAATCAGAACTAGGGAAAAAAAGTTAAATACTAGAGTTAAATACTAGTGTTTTGGCAATATCCTCACCAAATGGCGATCTCCTTAAATGAGTATTTTGGGCATAAGGAAAAAAATAAAGTCACTACGTTTAAAAAATAGCATGAGGGGTGCCCGGGTG
The DNA here is from genome assembly GCF_008692635.1 of Crocuta crocuta. Classification (NCBI taxonomy): domain Eukaryota; kingdom Metazoa; phylum Chordata; class Mammalia; order Carnivora; family Hyaenidae; genus Crocuta; species Crocuta crocuta. Next base: position 1,623,411 of record NW_027532594.1, read on the forward strand.
GTTCAATCAGTTAAGCATCTGACTTCTGATTTCTTCTCGGGTCATGATCTCACAGTTCTGTGAGTTCGAGCTCCACATTAGGCTCTGTGCTGACAGTGTGGAGCCTGCCTGGAATTCTCTTACTCTCCCTCTCTCTCAAAGTAAATATATATACTCAAAAAAATAAAAATAAAAAATAGCATGAACTATTTGTAAATCATTAGTATGTTCAAGGCAGTTACCTGTAATTGATTTTACAAGTAGGCAAAGATATTTCCGAGTGACATCAAGTGTCAATAGACAAAAGAAATAATGAAGTTACATGACTAAAAAGACAGAGAATATTGACATGTTCTCTTATGTCCAAGTTGCCTTAATGATTTAAAGAGTTTAAGAAACTCCTATGTAGAACAAATTTCATAGTATTCAAATATTTCACTTTATGTATAAACAAAATCAGAGAAATGATATTAAAGGGACCAAAGATGTTAGATGTTCATTCTTAAGTCTGAACAAAGCACTTTAAAAGCTTTTTGGCTTTGAAATCACTTCCTTAAGGGGCGCCTGGGTGGCTCAGTTGGTTAAGCATTTGGCCCTGGGTTTCGGCTCAGGTCATGATCTCATGGTTTATCAGATCAAGGTTTGAGAGACTGAGCCCATCTGTCAGCACAGAGCCTGCTTGGGATTCTCTCTCTTCCTCTCCAGCCCCCCTACCCCCACCACATATGTGCACTCTCTCTCAAAATAACAAAATAAACTTTAAAAATAAAATAAAATCTCTTCCTAATTAATTAATTTTAGTCATTACCGGTCTTTTCTTGTACAAAAGATATGACAGATGCAAAATGTTGACACCCAGGAACACAGAGTTCCAGATCATGATATCCAAGGCACATCGGTAGAGAGTGGCCCAGACAATATAAAGGGTACATCCTGTTGAATAACAAAGTTAACATGTTAGATGACTGGAATAGCATCACATGTAGCTTAATAAATTTTTTATTCTCTGTATATAAAAATAGTCAAGCACATTTTACAAATACCTAAGCCAAACATCACATTAAGTTCCATTTTGTTCTTTGTCTTATTACCACAAAAGGAAAATGTGCTCCATTGTGGAAAATTTATATAGAAAATATTAAAGGGGAAAACCCCCATAATTCTACTACTTAAGAAAAACCACTGTCAATACTTTATACTTCTTTACAGTTTTAATGCATTTTTTACCTGATGGCAAACTTACCATCTATAACATTTTAAAACCCAGTCTTTAACGTATTTTGCTTACTGTGGTAATTTCCCTACTGTGTCAAAACTCTTCGTATACATAGTTTTTAAAGACTACAGCTTACAACTGACTAAACCCTAATTTATCTAACCATTTTCCAACTGGTAAATAGATGAGATTTCTGAGGTGTAATTATTGATACATCATCAAAACATACTTATACATTAAAAATTGATGTGTTTTTTTGTTTTGTTTTTTACTATTTTCTTAGGGTGGATTACCTAACAGTAAGTCAAGGAAATGAGCTTCATAGTGTTGATGAGACTAAAGAATTGTTTCCCAAAGGTAATATAGACATTTGCAATCCTACTAGTTGGGAATGCTACCATTAAGTTGTCAATATTACAAAATTTGAAGTCTTTTCACTTGATAGTGAGGAATTATGTGTTTTAGTTGATTTTGCATTTTCATGACTACTGGTGAGTCTGAATATTTTATAAAACACTTAACCATCTCAATCTTCACCTGATGATTTTCCATTCACCTGTGGAAATCTTCTTGCTTTTTCTTATCAATTATCTTAATTTAGGAAAAATACCCCATTTTATTTTGATTAATGAATGGTGGGAGAGTGAATATATATTTTTCATTAGAAATGAAATGATCAATATGATACAAATATATCAACAACAAATATGCATATGAAAGCTAAACTCCCACATTAAAAAGTTACTCATTTGCAATTTTTATTTTATCAGAATGATTTTGGGCATCTGAATAGACCAAAATGTAAAACTTTATAAGTTCTTTAAAAAATATTTCATAGCAAATGTTTTTGAATTTTAAAATATTATTATTTAAAGAAGACAGGGAAGCATGATGCTTCAGCTGACTGGGAACATGAGGATCTGAATTACAGTCCTGGATTAGCCACATTCTCTCCATCTTAATTTTGGATGAGTCAGTTAACTTCTCCAGGTCTCTTCATTTATAGTGTCAGACAAGATGATCTCCTTGGCCCTTCCCACCTCTGAAACTGTGTATTAAAATTTAAAATTAGCTTTTGCTTTTTTATAAGATGTGGTTTGGTTTTGTTTTTCATTCAACACTCTCCGTGTCTACTGCAATCCCTACCTTACTCAGAGGTTACAGCCACAGAAACCTCACCAGCCACTTGCTAGCTTTCCTTCCAGACGCTTCTTATTTTATGTATCTATCCACTGTCTACCTACCTACCTACCTACCTACTTATTTTGAGTGTAACTGACATGTACTGTTACATTAGTTTCAGGTGTACAACATAGTGATTCTACATGTTCACATATATTATGCTGTGCTCACTACAAGTGTAGCCGCCATCTGTCACCATACAGCACTGTTACAATACCACTGACTATATTCCCTATGCTGTGCCTTTTATTCCCATAACTTATTCATTCCACAACTGGAAGCATGTCTTTTGCTTCTAGGATTTATTTTGACCATTCCTTGTAATTTTTCATGTATTTCAGGCATAATGAGCTACTCTTCACTCTCCCTAGATATGATGAATTTCTCTCTCTTCTGTGCCTTTTCTTGGATACCACACGTACTCACACTCAGAGAAATCCTGTTCATCTTCCAAAAGCCAGCTCCAATGTCATCTCCTCAGTGTGACCTTGCTCCACCTTCCTGCTGAGCCTGTCACCCTCTCCATTTCTCCCTGGCACTGGGTGCATACGTGCATCACAGCCTCCAACACCTCCCACGTGACTGTCCGTCTGTGTCTCCCTAGCCCCCCAAAAGTATCTTTTTCAAAAATGGTCACTGCCTTCTTCAGTCTTTGCTTGACACATTATAGGTGCTCAAAAATGCACCTGAATAAAGGAATTATCAAGGAAACAATCACATAGAGAGTAATTTGTCAAGAATCACTGGCTAAAATAATAAATTTAATTGCTCTGCTATTTGATGTGAATCAATTTAATCTGCTTCATCAGGATTATTGGAGATGCCCAAAAATGTTTTCTTTGAAGTACTGTGTTTAGGAAACTACTTTTGTTTCCAGTGTTTCATTACAGATCATTAAGTAAATGCCTATTTAACAGTGCTTAAGACTGGATAGTATTTATTATGTGCCAGGCCTATTATAAGTCAAATATCACACACTCACACTCTTATACACACACACACACACACACACACACTCATTCAATCCTTCCAACAACTCTAGGAGGTAGTATTATTTTTACCCTTATTTGACAGATGGGAAAACTGCGGAATAGAAAGGTTTAATCACTTGCCCTAGTTACACAGTTAGCAAGTGGTAGGACCAGGATTTGAACTACACAATATACTCCACAGTCCACTATCCTATATACAATTGGATATTTTTATGTCTGGAAAATCTAACAACATAGAAAACATACATGGTCTTATTTAAAATAAATATGGAAAAATATGGCATGTGAAGGCCTACCTTATAAGTTACTTGATCTACGTACTGCTTACTTGCTGACAAAGATTTCTATTTATGGTATGCCATAGACCTGACCAGGAATACTCTGAAGCCCCCAATCCTGAGCCCATCTGATGCCAGTTACAGAGAACTTACGTACATCTCAATTAGGTTTCTTACCTATAGTTAACATCCCCCGAAGAAGTATCATATGAAGGTGAAGACTAGTTGGAATAACCAACCCAATTGTGAAAAAAATATTCGCTACATGAAAAACTAGATGATGTATCTCTCTCCAGTTTTCACATATGGTCTCATTGGAAGGCACGGGTATGGTACTTTCTAACTCAGGTGTAAAACCTAATGCAGTTGATTCTGTCAATGGGCTTGACTCAGTATAATTCATCTTGAAAACCCTGTAAAAGAAACAAAAGGACAATCATAAAAATGGCAGCTATATCTTACTACCCCTATAGGTATTATATCAAAATTATTTCTGTGAACTAAATATTGGTAAATAGATTTTTCTTGTGCTTATGAATTACAGCCAGGTTTGAACCCCACCAGTCACATATTAAGTGTATCCATTTCTTTATCTGTTAAACGATGATAGTAATACTTCATTTGACTTTCTAATAAGATGAAATGAAATACATGAAATATTTAGCATAGTTCATAACTATTCACTGACATGTATATCTGTACATAGACATACACAGTGGGGGAGAAAGGAATGAGGAATTAATTAGTCTAAAAGGCAATCACCAATAATTCATAAGCCATAGCAACTGCAAGGTTTTCTATCACATTCCCACTATGACACTGATTCCAAACACAGAAAAAGTAAATGGAAAAACTGATTTTTTAAATAGTTTCCAAAAAATTAATACTCTCATATCTACTATTTGAAGGCTTAGGATATTGAGAAGGCTCTACTTTTATACTGTCATTAAATCATTGTATCATACATATATAGAATCTATATTATCCTGTGTGCACATAATACATTACTTATCACTTATACATACACAGATATGTATTTAGTCCTTCTTTCATTGTCCAATATTTACTCCTTCTTTCATTGTCCAATTTAAGTCTCTACTTTCTTTCCCATAAAAACTCGACTAGATAGCATATCACAAATTAAAATGTAGCAAACTTTTGGTTTACTTTTATGTAAGAGAAGTAATGAATATTCTTTCAACTATTTAATAACAATAAATATCTATAATAAATACATTTCAAAAAGTATACATATTACACATGCTTACATAAACCTTAAAAAAATGGCATTATTTCCTGACTAAATTATCTGTCTTCCGTCTCTGGCACTTAAAAAACTTTTTCTATTATTAGTTATACAAACTGGTCCCTGATAAAAAACCATGTCGATTTATAGATTTATATGAGTTATTCTGCTTCAGAAAAAGAATTCCAAATGGGTACCAAAAGTATCTTTAAATTTAATCTGATAAGTATTTCTCTCCAAAATAAGGTCACACAATTTAACTATATATTTCCATTCATTTTTTCCATCATACCAAAGTACAGGTTTTAGGTGGTAGAATAATTAATTGGTATAGGTTGGGCATTCTGAAAGGATGCTACTAGACAAATCTGAAGGAATTCTACATCTGTTAAGATGATAAAAATAAAAACAGACATGCATTACAAACTATGAATGAAATGATCAAGTCAGTTAAAGATCTCTTCATGTAATTCTGAAATAGTTCAAAAACATAAGAGAAATAGTTGACTTAAATGTTGATTTTCTGCAAAAAGGAAAGAAACTACAAATATTTAACTACTTTCCAAATGTTTGAATCAATAAAAATGTGAGCCTATTGGAGTGAAAGGTATAATTATTTGAATAACTCCATTTATATAAAGCTTGCTTTCAAGGACCAAATCAGAATTAATCTTATAATTTCTGCAGGATAGAGAATGATATTAAAGGTCCTCTATCACTCAAAAGCTAGGTCAATATCTGCTTATGCATTAGCATTACCTAAACTAATAACTACATTTTTTTAAACATTTATTAATTTTTGAGAGAACAAGAGAGACAGAACACAAGTAGGGGAGGGGCAGAGAGAGAGGGAAACAAAATCTGAAGCAGGTTCCAGGCTCTGTGCTGTCAGCACAGAGCCGGATGCCGCAGGGCTTGAACCCACAGACCACAAACTCATGACCTGAGTAGAAGTTGGACGCTCAACCAACTAAGCCACCCAGGCGCCCCTAATAACTACATTTCTATGGCTTCCACTTCCATTGTCCTATTTGCTTTTCTAACTACCCTGTGTTCTCTATTAGGCAGGGGTGTTGTCATATTCATCTATGTATACCCAAGGCCTAGGCTCTGTAGAGAATGCCAGGGCTAAAAGCCATACAGAAGGGACACAAACATGACAAACACTTTTAGAAATCATTTTTAGTCTCCCCAAACTTTAGAGTAAAGACAGGAAAGTGTCCAGCATTCCTGGGAATAAGAGAATCAGGCTCTATACCAAAAGCCCTGGGGAGCCACATTAAGTCAGGGAAAGTCACTTCTGTTTCTTGGGTCTGCTTCTTCCTAGGAACAGAGGTGGATGAACTAGATGGTCTTTGAAACCCTTTCAAGTTTTAATAGCCTGAGGCTCTAACACATTTATATAAGAAGTTAGTTAAGACACATTCCCTCTCATATCCAACCAATTATACCTGTATTGCCAACTAATCCACTTTAGCTCAATTTCATGTTTGTAAAAGTTCTTCAAGTGGCACTAAAAGTACCAACTTCTGCTCCAAGAGAAATGATAGAAAAACTATGATCCACTGCTGCAAGAACTAGGAAAATAGCAATAGGAATTTTTAAAAGGCGGAATCATCCTACAAAATATTTTGATGCCCAACACCTTATTTAAAAATATGTATATATATTTTTTATTTTCTGTATGTCTTAATAGCTTATAGAATAACTAATATTGTATAATACATTTATTATATAATTTATTATTTACTTGTATATTTATCTCCACATCAATTTTGAAATGCCAGTTACCTGTTGTCAATAATATTGATTAGAGTTTACTGGTTTCAGCTTCTTTTGATCACTTTTAATGGACTTAAATCGTTTACACTGAAGTAGCCTTATACAATGTGTCTAAGGAGGAAGGCTAGACTGGTAAATTGGTAAACGTTCAGGTTAATTTTGACTGAGTCAAGAGAAGTCTTCTTTCTCCTATTAGTTCTTCAGAATCTAATTCCTTTAATTACGTGCTCTAGTAAAGTCCTGTTCTTTTATAGATTTTCAATAGCTACGTGTCTGCAGTATTAAATGGCTAAATGGTGAAACTAACATTAACCCTTCACCAAACTACAAAAATGGAAAAGATAGCAGCATTGAACAAAAGTCGTGCTGGCAGGCTTAATTCATTCTGTAAATCGAACCGAACCTTTGCACATTTTCAGAATGGCAAAGAGCATTACGTTGCCAAGGGACTTGTCGCACATACTCTTGTGTTAAGACAAGCCGTTTCTGGGACGTGTCTGGCCAACAACACGTTCCCCAAAGCCTCAGAAACGAGGGCGCTGGTGGGTGGCGAGGTTCTCGGGTTCCCCAGCCATCGGTTCTCCCCAGGGAGCCCGCTCACCTCGCTCAGCGTCTACTCAGTGTCTACTGTTCTCCTTGACCCGAACTCTGGGGCCACGCGGGTGCTGGGTGAGCGCCGCGCCCCGCCTGGCACAGCCCGCTCGGGGCCAGGGCAGGCCACACGGTGCGCCCAGCTGCTCGCAGCCTCAGCGTGAGAGCTGGCGGTCCTACTGCGGGCGAGGACGAGTGGTAGTGGGTTAGGGGCCCGGAACCCCGCGAGTGCAGCGGGGAGAGGAGACGCCGAGCTCACCAAGGGCTTGCTCAGGGCAGAGCGCGGGAACCGGCACCGGAGGGGGCTCGTGCGCCAGGGGATGCGGGTGCTGCCAGACCCGTGCTGCAGCAGGCGACACCTGAGGGGCTGTGGCCGTGGACCCCAGACGGGGGAGAAGGGCGGTTTCAGAGACCAGGGAACCCCGCGAGGGCCCGGCCAGGGGAGGAGAGGGCGGGGTTCCTGGTGGCCCGGCTGGAGAACCAGAGCCGCCGCGGAGGCTGACAAAGTTGCTCCCGGTGGAGCAGGGATCCAACTTTCGCTTCCCGATTTAGCCCCGGGAGCTCTAGGCTGCAAACATCCGGGCGCGCGGGGGGGAGCCGACGGCAGCGACGCCTCCCGCTCCTTACCTGGCTCGTCCCTGGCACCGAACCTGGGCTGCGCTGGCCAAAGTTTGGGGCGACAGCGGCAGGGCGCGGGGGACAGCGACGCGGCGGCTCGACGGGAGCCCGAGGCGGTAGCCTCNTAGGTCTTTCCCCGTTTCCTCTCGACTTCTCGGTCTCTCCTTGTTTGGGCATCAGTGGGGGGCGGGCAACATCTTGGGACCAGCGGCGTTGGTGGCACATCTCCTTGGGGATAACTCGTGAACTCAAGCAGTAGGACCCCAGCAGGGAGAGAAATCAGGATAAAACCGAGAACTAGACTCTCGTTCCCCTCCAAGTTGAATGACCCACTCGCATAACTCCTTTTCTGGGACACTCGCATCTCAGCACCAGCAGGAAGGGCCGGGAGAGCGCGCAGCTCCGCGTCTGAGCCGCGCGGCGGAGGCTGGCGGGTTGGCTCACACGCACGCAGGACGCCGCCCTCCAGGACCCGGGTCGGAGCAAGCTAGCCTCGTTGCTGCGGGGACCACGCGGGAGAGACTTTTGACACAAGCCACGTTTGGTTTCAAAGAAAGAGGGTACTTACTCGAAATGTGCATTCCCATGGCGGTGCAGGGCCCTCCGCTCAAAGCGGAGCTCCACTCAGCTGGCCAAGTGAATTTGGTAGATTTGGGACTATAAACTGGACAGCAAGATATGAAAGTGTGCTCCAATCAATTTTTACTGTTCATAGAGGACAACCATTTTGGGGTAAGAAATGCAGGGCAAATTAATAAAGAGTTGGCGTGGGGGAGGGGTTGGAAGACAAAGGAGGACGGTTAGACGGACCTTCAGTGTCCACCGAAGTGCCCCATGGTGGGATAGAATTTGTGCCGATTATTACAGTATGACGTCGTTCATGTATGACAGACATGATCTAAATATGAAAAAGAACACAGGTCCATTGTAAGGTAAGTACCTGGAAGTTTACACTCACCAAATCTCTGAAGAGTCAGGGTAACTCTGAACAAGAGCCTAGTGCTGGACAGGCTGGATTTGAAACCTGCCTCTACCACCGTCTAGCTGTGTGATCTTGGAAGGTTACTTAGCTTTTCTGTGCTTCAGTTTCCTTTTCTGCACCATGGGGATGGTGATGATGATGATGATGATGATGACAGTGACGATTGCACCTATACCTAATTGGAGTGTTTTGAGGACTAAATGATTTAACATAGGCAGGGGGCTCAGAATGGTCTGTGGTACACAGTGAGTTCTTCGTATATGAATATACATTATACTGATAAAGCTCCTCTAACATGTCTGAAATTTGTTATAAAGATACAAGATTAATTTTCAAGGCTACTTCCTCAGAGTCTGTTTCTTTCTAGATACTCTGCCAGCCATTTGGTAGCTACAACTAAATACATTTTAAGGTGTAGATATAATAACAATTGTGCATAAAGATTCTGCATGGATGTGCATTGGAGGATGGCTTATAATAAAGTACCCTGGGAATAACCCTAAGTTAGAATCATACAGAACTAATTATAGAACATCCAAACCATCTTGTTCTCAGCAGCCAAAATAATAATAATAATAATAATAATTTGTAGAGGGGTGATTGGCTGGCTCAGTCAGTAGAGCCTGAGATTCTTGATCTTGGGATTCTTGATCATAAGTTCGAGCCCCATGTTGGGTGTAGAGCCTACTTTAAAAAATATTTTAGAAATGTTGGAAATATAATAATGTCAACTAATTATATAGAACAGAGGTTGGCAAACTGTAGTCTAAATGCCCAGCCCACTGTCCAGTTTTGGACAGCCTATGAGCTAGAATGGCTTTTACATGTTTAACAGTGAAAGCAAAATTAAAAGAATAATACATCATGATGTGTGAAAATTATGTGGAATTCAAAGTCAGTGTCCATAGAGTTTAACTGGAAGCCAGCCATCCTCATTCATTTATGGCTCCTTTTGTGCTACAACGGCAGCATCGAGGAGTTGCAACAGAAACCATATGACCCTGCAAAGCCTAAAATAGTTACTTACTAGTTCTTTATTGAAAAGGCTTACTATTGTTCCTTGATAAAGAGTATACTTTTGTGCTAGACACTGTTATAAGTGGCTTAGCTATATTAAGCCATTGTATCCTCATAATGGACTCTCTGAAGAAATAGTTGCTATACTGATCTCCATTTTATAGATGGGAAACTGAGGTAACAGAGAGGCAAAGTGGTTTGCTCAGAGTCACACAGCTAAGGAAATGCTGAGCCAGGATATGAACCAGGCAGTCTAGTTCCTGAGTTCACTAGCTACAAGTGTCTGCTACCTTCTGTCTTTAGTTCCACTGCTTCCCATAGAAAGATGTCGGTAGAAAAAGGCTAAGTTACAAGAGTATGTAGGATATTACAAGTCATCCACAATGATAAAACCTAAAATGCTTACATTTACCCTTACCGTTACCCTTACCGCAGAGTGGGGAGATTATAAGTGATCTTTCTTTTTTTTCTCCTTCTTCCCTTCCTTCCTTTCCCCTTCTTCTTCCAACTCCTCCCACTCCTCCTCCTGCTTCTCCTTCTGCTAAACTTTCCTCAATGACGATTATATGGTACTTTTGTAATAATTTAAAGACATTTATTAAAATAGTAGAGCCCAGGTTCTGGCTTTTGCAGATGAGAAGGCCAGACTCCAGAGGTATGATTACAGAGTCAGCTGCTACAGGACATACTCAATCCTTACCTTGCAGAATAAGATGCCTGTAAGGCATTTCGATCATATAAAGATTGTATATTTTTATGAAAAGGGTTGTGGATTCAATATCATAAGACTTGAGAACTGGCATTTGATAGAGCCTGTGTTTTCTCTGAGTATGTATTCCACAGAAAGAGGAGACTGAATGAAACCTAAGACCCTCACTATAACCCATCTAAGAATTAAAACAGGATTTTACATTTAAGTTTCTTTAAAAATTTTTGTAATGTTTATTTTTGAGAAAGAGAGAGAGAGAGCATGAGCAGGGGAGGGACAGAGAGGGAGACACAGAATCTGAAGCAAGCTCCAGATTGAACTGTCAGCACAGAACGGTGTGCTTGAACTCATGAATGCTGAGACCATGACCTGAGTCAACGTTGGACACTTAAACAACTGAGCCACCCAGGCACCCCTATATTTAAGTTTCTTATCACTAATGTATGAATATTAATTCTACAAAATTTAAAATAAGAATTCTAGGCACAAAAGTTGGTTTTGGGGGGCGCCTGGGTGGCTTAGTCGGTTAAGCGTCCAACTTTCGCTTAGGTCATGATCTCGCGGTTCGTGGGTTTGAGCCCCGCGTTGGGCTCTGTGCTGACAGCTCAGAGCCTGGAGCCTATTTCAGAGTCTGTATCTCCCTCTCTCTCTGACCCTCTGCTGCTCACGCTGTCTCTCTCTCTCCTAGAAATAAATAAAAAAATATTTTAAAAAAAGAAATTAAAAAAAAAGTTGGTTTTGGGAATGCCTTTTAGGCTCCCTGGTCTCTTCATGCTGGTCATGGAGAAAGGTCATATTGAAAGGTTCTGAGCACTATTTGAAAACTGATACGATACAAGGAAATAACTTGCACAGAAGTATGTAAGGAAAAGCACACAAGGTGTAAAAAAATATATAGAGCAGCCTGTCTCCTCTGCAACTACTCTGGCTATCACAGCTTATACTGACATAATTATTTCTCCCTTTATTTCTCTATGGGCATCCTAGTCTTCTTTTTCTATTTGGGCAAAGCCTTGATGAAATTTCAAAATTCAGATAGAATAAGTTTTGTAAAAATAAAACAAGACCCGAGGGAGTCACTGGTTTTAGAAGTACATAGCCTTATCTTTCATATCTATATCTGCCTATGGTTTACATTAGTGTAGACTTTCTTACTGTATGGAGACCGAAGCTTCTTCTGATATGGGCTCAAGGCAGACAGTTCTGATCAAACTTGGATTATTAAACAATGACTTAACTAGATTCTTTCTGTACCTAAATCCCTCTCATTAAATGTTGCATTAACCTTTTCATTGACCAGTTTGACAACCAACCTGATTGACTGTTAAAATTTCTCTTTCTTTAACAAAAATTGATTAAAAAGCCTTTCATAATTAACAGACTTTGTTTTGTTAGAGCAATTTTAGTTTTACAGATGATTGAGCAGGTGGTATAGAAAGTTTCTATATACCCTCTTCTCCCTTACTCAGTTTCTCCTGTTATTAACATCTTGCCTTAGTGTGATACATTTGTGACAGTTGGAGAACCAATATTGATACATTACTATTAACAAACCTTACTTTAGGTTGTATTGTATTATATAGTCCTCAGGGTTTTGCCAAGTGTATAATATCGTGTATCTACCTGTGATGTAATAAGAAATATATATTTAGTCTTTTTTTCCTAGTTCCTCATACAGAGCTTCTAAAATCCTTATATGTAATTTCCTTAGAGTAGAGGTTTTAGGGGCATCTTTTGTTCTAATATTTAGTCTTTGACCCTCAATTCCTGACATAGTACTTCTGAAATCTTTGCGATTTCCTGAGGAATGGGGATGATAGGATCATCATTCCTAGATCCCTTGGAATCTAGATACCTTGGGTGAGAGGAGCATCTTTCATTCTAATGAGATGACTCTGGGTGGACTTCTGGGTAGCTTCTGGATGGGACCTGGTCACCATGATTAAAAGCTTGGAACTTCAACCCCACCCTCCATCTGCTGAGAAAGGGAGAGGGGCTGGAAGACTGAATGAATAATTAATCTTGCCTACATGATGAAGCCTCCATAAAAATCCCTAACCTAAGGTGTTTGGAGAGCTTCCAGGTTGGTGAGCACATCCACATACTGGAAGGGTGGTGCACAATAATTCTACAGGGACAGAAGCTTCTATACTCCTCATCTGGCTGTCCATTTATGTCTTTTATTATATCCCCTATAATATACCAGTAAATGTGTTTCCCTGCATTCTGTCAGTAATTAGAGCAAATTATCAAACCTGAGGACGAGGTCATGGGAACCCCACTTTATAGCCACGCCAGACAGAATTGTGACCCCGGGGTCCACTGCTTGTGATTGGCATCTGAAATAAAGAGGTACTCTTGTGGAACTGAGACCTTAACAAGTGGGAACTGCACTAACTCTGGGTAGTTAGTGTCAGAATTGAATTGTAGGACATCCTTTTGGTGTCTGGAGAGTTGGAGAACTGGTTGGTGTGAGGAACCCCCCCTCCCCACACACACACTTGATGTCTAGTGTTAAGTAGAGGAAATAGAGCTTTCCTTTAGTAATGTCATGAGCCCACCATTATAGTATCATACCAAATAGTTTCACTGCCCTAAAAATCTCCTGTGCTCCAATTATTCATTGCTCTCTTTCCTCCCTTCCCTAACTCCTGGCAACCTTTGATATTTTTTACAGTCTCCATAGTTTTGCCTTTTCCAAAATGTCATATAATTGGAATCATATAGAATATTGACTTTTCAGACTGCCTTCTTTCACTAAGATACATGCATTTAAGATTCCTCCATGGGTTGTTTTTTTTTTTTTTGACTCTTTAAAAAAATATTTTTAAATATCTTACTTATTTCAGAGAGAGAGAGACAGCGTGAGCAAGGGAGGGTCAGAGAGAGAGACACACAGAATCTGAAACAGGCTCCAGGCTCTGAGCTGGCTGTCAGCACAGAGCCCAAAGCGGGGCTCCAACCCACGAATCATGAGATCATGACGTGAGCCAAAGTCGGATGCTTATCTGACTGAGCCACCCAGGCACCCCTTTTTTGACTCTTAATAGCTCATTTTTAAAACCATTGAATAATATTCCATAGGATGGATGTACCACAGTTTGTTTATCCATTCACCATTTTATGAACATATGGTTTCTTCCAGGGTTTGGCAATTATGAATAAATCAGGGCACCTGGGTGGCTCAGTGGGTTAATCATCTGACTTTTGATTTTGGCTTAGGTCATGATCTCACAGTTTATGAGTTCAAAGCCCACTTTGGGCTCTGCACTGACAGTGTAGAGCCTGCTTGGGATTTGTTCTCTCCCTCTCTCTCTCTGCTCTTGCCTACTTAGGCTCACTGTCTCTCTCTCAAAATAAATAAATAAACTTAAAACTTTTTAAAAAATTATGAATAATTCTGCTATAAACATTTGTGTGCAGATTTTTGAGTGGATGAGTTTACAACTCATTTGTGTAGATACCAAGGAGTGCAGTTGCTGGATTGCATAGGAAGACTGTGTTAGCTTTATGTGAAACTGCCAAACTGCCTTCCAAAGTAGCTGTGCCATTTTCCATTTCCCACCAGCAATAAGTGAAAGACATCCTGCTATTTCACATTCTTGCTAGCATTTGGTATTATCGAAGCTTTTTATTTTAGTCATTTTAGTGGGCATGTTTTTTGCTTTTTAAAAGGACTCAGTTGATTAATTTGTTCAAAATAACTGAACAGGTTATGCACTGAATAAAAATCAAGGAATATCTCAAAGCAAAGGGATGTGATCTTTCATTTTATTGTTGTATGCCAAAGCTCAGTCTTAAGAAATGGTTAAAACAGTGTCTAACTAAATATTTCTAAATTCATAAAGAAGTTGGATCACATTTGATTCATTAAAAAATGAGCTTTTACCCCAAAGGTAAAACTCCTAAGTGAAAAGTGACCCAGAACTTTAAGAGGACAGTGAATTATGGAGATAATCAAAAGTGGTGNCCTGCATCTGGATTCACACCATGGTTTTATATTTAATAAGCTGGGTGAATTGAAATCATTTATTAAACTTTTCTGAGCCTCAATTACTTGTCTGTAAATTCAGGCAAATGATTCTTAGTTGATGGGATTATCTTGACCTTTAGAGACCATGTTTTTAAAAAATGTCTGGCATCAAGTTTTTAATAGCTTAATTGTATATTTTTTCCTATCCCCTTATTGTGCTCTGCACATGGTACATGATCAATAAAAATTATTAGAATTTTAATCATCAAAGTTCCCTAGCCTGATTAAATAGTTGAAATATTCTATGAACACATGAAATAGCTAAGAGGTAATTTTATTTTTTATGTGTTTGCCTGTTTAAAATAGATGGAATATAGCCTGCGTACAAGACTGATGTTTCAAACAAAATTTGTAAATTGCAAGACTTTGGCACATGCTAAAATTTCCAGTGGTTTGGGGTTTCCCTGGAGTAGCCAGAAATGAGATATTGGCATCAAAAGCAAACTCATGAAATATGCAGTAGTATAGATTCTAGCAACCGGGCACTTGGCAGAGCTAAGTTACAGTAATTTACCATCTTGGGGTTGGCAGAAACATGCATACAGTGACTATAATGTCAAAGAGTAGAGGCCTGATGTTCCTTCTGTCTATTCTTCCTCACATCACTTTCCTTCTAAACTAGAAGATTTTTTGTGAGTTATTTGCCTTAAATATTAACAGCAACAAATAAAGGCCCTAGATGAAACATGTAATAAGATTTCCTAATCTTCTAGGAAGTTATTTCAAAGAGAATGAATTTATTATAAGAAGCTGAGCATAACAGAATTACAGTTTTTTTTAAAAAAGTGTGAAAAAATGATCAGAGAAGTAGCTCTGAATTCACAATCATTTCCCAAAAAGGCCTCAAACCAGGGCCCAGGTTGGCTCCTGAAAACAAAACTGGGTCTTGGAGCTCGGCAGATACCCCAGAACAGCAGTCTCAGAAGTCTGGTTCCAACCACAATGATGACCTTTCTTGTGTTTTGTTCTTTCCCTTTTGGGACTTTCTAGAAATTCACAGACCACTGAACCTTGTCTCTGAATTTCCAGTTCAGTGCCTCTACTTTTAAAGAAGAGAAACACAACAGTTCTGAGGAGGACACTTTCAAAGGTACTGTTTTTTGTAGTGTGTAAATAACTTTGTTATAAGAGGCGTTTGGTGGTTCTAAAGGAAAAGTTGCTGATGACAGAAAAATAACTTCCAGCAGCTGTTGATAACATGTCATCTGTGGTATAGATAAGGTTTTGATGGATGGTGAAGCCATGGCCTGACTTTTAATGTATACCTGGTGAAAGCAGAACTTGAGTCATAGAGTTTCTACTGCGCAGTATCATCCCATTATGTAATTAATCCTCAAAAAGGGCTAGTTTTGCAGGCAAATGTGAAGTCCGATAATAGCCAGCCTAGTAATTGGCATTCAGCTAAAAACAAAAACCCAGAACAACACATTATAAAGATGGAATAATAAAATAAAGTTGGGAATAATGACCCTGCCATCCGGCATTAATTGATGTGCAAAAGCACTCAGAGTTCTCAGGAGAAAAGAATTGTTTAGATGCAAATTATTATTACTACTACTACTTAAATTGTTGTAATAAATTCATGAAAATAAGACATGTCCTGAGTTTAATACATATATGAAATCTAATAAAAAATTTGTGAGCCCGCTACCAGCAGTTTTATCATTTGGCATAAAAAGTGGTAAACAACATGAAATAGATATTTAGTCCAAGATCAAACATATTCGGTACAATTTAGAACCACACGAAATGATTATGATGGTATTTGGCTTGATATCTATAGAGACCCTCACACACTTCCGTAGGAGAAAAAGGTCGTGCTTAGACAAGGTAAGGATTTTAGAATCACTGAGTCTCTGAAGTAAGGGAAGGATAGAAATACTTTGGAGAAGCACATTTTCTCACAGAACACCAATTTGGTTTTCATACCATGTATAAAACTGTTCTTATGCAGTTGTAATGCATGCCACCACTAAGGGATTTCTTAGTATTTTTTTACATTAACACACCATTTCAAGCTCTCTGAGAGAAGTATAATGAATATATTATAAGCTCAGAAAATGGCATCTAAAAGCAACAAAGCATCTCAAAGTGACTCAGGAAATCTTGCGGATTACTTCATGTGACTGTTTTAATCAAACAAATAAAACTTCAGTACCTAGAAGATTTATGTTGAATAGGGAAAAATCTAGTAGAAAATATTGCTATTAATGACCATTAGAAGATGCCATATGATGAAATCATTAAACATGCCTTTGGCATTTGGTACTTACACTATTAATGATTATTAATATTAATATGGGTATGTGATTCTCATGCATTTCAAAGTGAAATTACAGAAATGACATTCTCCAGAGCAGTTAGTCTCTATCTCTGTTATTGCTTTTGTCACTTGTTATCTTTTGCCTATCAATGTACAAGTCATTCCTCCTTTTAAGTTGTAAATTTCTGGAGGGTATGAAGTGTGTCTGATTTATCTTTCACATCTCCATGGTACCTCGCACGTGATTTGCGTATATTTGGAACTCAGTAATTATTAGTTGATGGAATAATTGAGTGCATTTGTTTCAAGTACTATTATTCTCCAATAGAGGAAAGAGTAAATATTTAAAAATTTTGTTATTTAGAGCACCTGGGTGACTCAGTTGGTTAGGCATACGACTTCAGCTTGGGTCATGATCTCGTAGTTTGTGAGTTCGACCCCCACGTTGGGCTCTGTGCTGACAGCTCAGAGCCTGGAACCTGCTTCAGATTCTGTCATCCTCTCTCTGCCCCTTTCCTGCTTGTGCTCTTTCTCTCTCCCAAAAAAAAAAAAAAAACACTACATTTTTTTTTTAAATTTTGTTTTATGAATGGGGAAAATAACAGAAGAAATATATACCAATATGTTAATAGAAGTTGTGTTGGAGTGGTGGAATTATTGTCCTTTTTTTTCCATTCCAAATTATTTATAATATGGTCACATATTAGGAATAAATAACAACAAAATGACATTTAATGTTCTACTAGATTTAGATCAGTTTATTAGAATTGTGGTGACCTCTCTGCCATAACAGTGACATCTCACTCCCCTGACCCCCTCATGCTCCCCCTTCACCACCTTCCTCTCCTTCCCCTTCCCACCGAGCTGATTTATGATGGAACAGGAACAAGTTGGAAAAGATAGGTTTGGAAGGAGAGGAAGAGATGATGGCTTAACCCTGAGATGTATTCATTCATTTAGAAATAATGAGTGGTTGAATGGTGAAAATTGCCTGGGGTCAGGGTGCAGTGGAGGAAGAAGGCAGAGATCTCAATGTCAGAGGCACGGACAGGACCAGTCACACTCTTGGGTCCATCAGCCCAGAGTCCTAGAGACCAAGGGGCCAAGCAACATTGCAGTCCATTCACGGAGGACTCAGAAAATAGAGAGCGGCTAAACATGTTCCTGCTCTGTCATGGGGCCTTGTAAACTTGCCTCTGTACGTAGAACAAGAAGAGAAGCAGAAAGGTTGATGGAATTACTTTAAATGACTGTTTAAAATGAAAAGAAACTACTTTTAAGGATCAGGATAAAGAATTTTCTGCCACCATGGAGAAGAGGGTATGAGAACAGGATGAAGTCAATAACAGGTTAGAAGGAGGGTATGTTGGGGCTCTTGCATAGCTCAGTTGGTTGAGTGTTTGACTTTGGCTCAGGTCATGATCTCACCACTGATGAGTTCAGGCCCCGTGTGAGGCTCTGTTCTGACAGGTCAGAGACTGGAGCCTGCTTCAGATTCTGTGTCTCCCTCTCTCTCTACCCCTCCTTTGCTCACTCTCTGCCTCTCTCTCAAAAATATGTAAACATTAAAAAAATAAACAAAAGAAAGGTGTGTTTTGCACATGCCTGACCAGTGTTTCCTCATTTTATACTGCTGTATATTTTATTCATTAAAAAATAATTTAGTGACCATTTAATGGGTTTTGCATAGGAAAAATTTAATTAGAGTAAAAGTTTGGAGACTGGCTTTAAGTGAGGTCAGAGGAGCTCAAACTATACAAACTCTATTTTTGGGAATCATGAAATACAAAAACAGCTATATTATTTAATGGAATTACTCTCAGGGGACAAATAATCCTTTGCATGTTTCTAACACCAAGAGCCTCTAAGCTAAATCAGCTTACAGATTTTCAACCCATAGAGTAATCTTGGAACCTGAAAACTAATAACCATGCATTCTGAACAAGTGCTGCTCAAACTCCCTTCAACAATATCAGTTGGAAGAATGTGGCTTTGAAATCATTTAAAGATATGATAGTTCTGTGTTATGCAGGAAAAAATGACATGTAGGAAAAATGATATTATCACAGGTCTTTAATTTTATTTCATGAGAAAACTGCCGATGGCACTGCATAGTGAAGTCCAGTTGGGAGGGGGAGTTGGTGTTAAAAGTCATATATGGATTCAGGGACAGTTGCAATTACTTTCCTTTCAACAAATATTTACAAAGCAACCACCATGTGCAGGCACTGTTCCTAAACAGATATAGGCCAGTGGGGGAGTTTGAAAAGAAAATTCCTTTTCTCAAAAAAAATAGATATTGTGCTCATCCATTGGCTAACCTTTTATCTTGGATGAACCAATTTATATCCCATAGTAATGCCCCGTTCTTCAGAAACGTCCACCAAAAAATATCTTTTGTATCTTGGGGACCGTACTAGCTACTATTTGAAGATGTTTCAGTTTACAAAGTTTCACTGTACATAAAGTTTTTTCCATCTTAGAAAAGAGAGAGAAACAGCGCTACAAGGGTACACTAAATTAATTTACCTATAAGTTAGGGAGCTGGCGCATCAAGCTTGGTGGCCTGAGATAAGGAAGGCTTCTCAGTAAATTTCTGTGAGATCTCAAATGAGACATGGAAATATCTGAAATGATATTGGACAGATCCAAAATTTTAAAGAATTTATTTAAACTGCATCAAAGAAGGTTGGCCATGCTCTTTCATTACGTTAACATATAGCCATTTTAACAGAGTTACATTTAATTACACATTTTACTTGTAAACCGCATTGAGCTCAAGCTAGTTGCTGATGGTTTTGAAGAAGAAAGGTTCATGTTTAGATAACATTCCCTGGACTATCACCAACAAATTCAGCAGATGTATAACTATCATTTTGGCTTTGACTTTTCTTTCAGTTCAGATTGGGGGCGTTTCAGTTCTCTTCAAATCACTCAGGGCCACTGGTCAGTGTAGCATGAAAAATGCAAGGACACTGATTTGGAAGAACTGGCTTAAGTTGAGCATCACAATTTACTGTGATTCAGTCTCTCTGCCTTTACCCATAAAGTGGAATTCTTCCAAGAAACAAGCAAATTAAGTCATATGTAGGTATGCTGTGTAAACAACAAAGTGTTAAGCCAATGTAAGATATTGTTTGTTAATTGTATAATTGGGGAGATAATTTTATATTTAATAACAGTGGTTATCACAAGTTAAGGAGCTCAAAATATCTTGTTATATCAAACAGAGCTAAAATCCTACCATAAAATTATGTAAAAACAAAGTTTTGGAATCCGATATATAAAATAAAATTAATTTATTAAGATCACTAAAGGTTGAGTTGAAATAGAGAAATGGGAACAATTTTACTTCAAGACACAAATGATCAGTTCTTCAGGGGAAAAAAAATTTCCTGTCAATCTTTAATAGCTAGCAGGTTTTAAAACTAGTCAAATTTAGCATAATAATAAAGCTTCAAATTATGTTGAAACGATGCTGATGTTATATGCAAATGCACAATCCGCAGTAGAATGATGGTAATACAGTGAGATGACTACAGGAGCTAAAGTAATATTTCCCTCTTGCCACATCATTTCATTATTGTAAGACTTTTTGAACCTCAAAAAATATGTGGTTCTATCAAATTAAACCTATATTTTATTATAAGTCTATAAGATACTGGTATTTATTTGTACTTTTTATTGATATGTTAGGTATTGAAATTTTGGTAGAATGAAGAAAAATAATGGACTTGGGCCCACTGATGGCCCACAGTTTAGTAAGGTGTCATTTACTAAAAAATATTAATTTGGGAACCCCGTTTCTGAAGGATCATTTCTTCTGTAACCATATGTAGTATAATAATGTGGAATCCAGTTTGTGCAATCTAATACCACATGTATTCTTATGCCCTTGGTCAAACCATGAGTCTCAAGTACATGATGTATAATGTATTTCTCTGATTATAATTTGTACTGTCTGCTTGGTACGTTTTTCTTATGGCTCTTGCCAGCTTAGTTAAAGGATTCCACTTCATAACTGTTCTGTCAGATCAATTCTGTCCTTCTGCTTCTGTGCAGTGTAACAAAATGACATCCAGAGCTTATCCAGATGAGCAGAGAGCAACTGGATTGCCTTCTGCTCCTTTGTTGAAGAAGAGAGAAAATTCTTCAGCCCGTAAGTGCTGAGAGAGCATCATACTATGCTTTATGGTAGATTAATCTCAGCACCATGAGTTCCTAGGGGTGCAGAGTCCAGGGTAAATCATAAGGGCACTTTTGTACTGAGGTCAAATCAAGTTCAAAGGACGAGCTCTTGAGGAGGACTAGAAGCCTCCAAATATCCAGTTGAAGTAAAGGCTGTATAAACTGGGAACTTCTTTGGCGATTGAGATGAGGATATTCATGG
This sequence comes from Crocuta crocuta, assembly GCF_008692635.1. NCBI lineage: Eukaryota > Metazoa > Chordata > Mammalia > Carnivora > Hyaenidae > Crocuta > Crocuta crocuta. The sequence goes on from NW_027532594.1 coordinate 1,644,689, forward strand.
GCTCATTTTAAGCCACTTCTTTGCCCCCTGAGGCTACTTCTCAGGGTCCTTCCTGACCACAAAATTTAGGACAGAGAATCTCAGCCACTCCAATTCCTTTAGGTCACAGGGCCAGCTCTTTTCCAGGGCCAGCTCCATGGGCATGCAAAGGGTGTCAGACTTAACAAAAGCCCTGCACTTGGTTCACTGGCCTACTTTCTTGGTCTTAAAATTCTTAATACTTTCTGAACAAGGTGTTTCATTTATTTATGCATATACAGGTCTTGTGTACAAAGCCATAAATCATTTTTAACACAGGGAAAAAGCCAGTTCCTCGTTTTATTGTACTTTTACCAGTAATAAGTGAATCAAAGGAATTTAGGGCTGGAAACTATTAAGCTACAATGAGCCCAATTTTTTTTTTAAATGTTATTTTTGAGAGAGAGAGAGAGAGAGACAGCGTGAGTAGGGGAGGGTCAGAGAAAGAGGGAGACACAGAATCCAAAGACAGGCTCTAGGCTCTAAGCTGTCAGCACAGAGCCCGACACGGGGCTCGAACCCACGAACCATGAGATCATGACCTGCGCCGAAACCGGACGCTCAGCCGACTGAGCCACCCAGGTGCCCCACAATGAGCCCAATTTTTAATAGAAATTAAAATTTAAGTGCACTGTGATATTGTGCATAATAATAAATAAGAGGTACTTATTATTTTTTTTAATCTCTGATTTCTTCTTTCCATCTCGTCAGAGAATTTTGAGATAGTAAAATGTGGTTTGCTAGACTTTCCAAACCAAACGTACGGAGTATCTACATAGAGGTTACTCTAGGATTTTTCATATTTTCTTGTTGCTAAAGTGAGAACACTAGGGTGCAAACCAAAGTGTTGGATAATAGGTGTCTGTTCCTATGGAGGAGTTCTGGGTCCAGCCTTACACACAAGTGTGAAGATGGTGAGGTTCATCTCTGTACCTTCTTTTTCAACATCCCTTTATCCTGTTCTGTTTGTACTCCTATCTCCTCATCCTAAACATGGTTAGATTTCTGGACAACTCATATGAAAATTCTTCTTCTCCTTCCACCAACACGATTTGAGCCAAAAATCTACATCCCATTTCCATGTGGCTTTGTTCCCAGTGGACTTTCACAGTTAGATAGCTATCTGATAATTAACCCCTGCTGAATTATCTAGCTGGTACTAACTTAAGGTGTGGATTCTCCTTGGGGAGCTCTGGACTTTAATATTTGAGAGGCCTCTATTGTATCTAGCAGAGAGCAGCCATTGTGTCTGATTGTGTGATGACTGCCCATGATGGCTGTGCATGGCTGGGAGACAGAACCCCTCTGACTATTCCTTCAGCTCATGCTGAACTTGATGAGCTCAGTAGCTCATCCAGACTAATGATTCAGACCTTGTCATATCGTCGCGCTTAAGACAGATGCTAATGTACAGAAAAGTAATGTACTTTACATAACCCCAATACTTCTTCCCTCACCCTCCTTGCTGACTTTGCTTCCTAGGTCACTGAGAAAATAGAAGTAATTATGAGAGAACTTTCACAAGCCCCCAGTACATCTCTCACGTGCCAGCAAGTGTGCTCCCACCTATTTTCTGCCTGCTCTCCTTCCTAATGATTGATTGTCCACGTTCCTATTCAAGGTCAGGGGATCCTATTATCACTCACCTGGTCAAGGTCATTCCTCCAGCAATTCATCCCTCTCTTCGGGACCAGTCCCATCAGCATACAAAGATACTGTTATTTCTCTTATCTTAAAAACAACAACAACAACAACAACAAAACCATCCTCTCTCTTGACCCCACCTTCTGCTCAGGCTATTGTTCATTTCTACTTTCTGGTGCAGTAAAACACCTTGAAAAGCTTACCTATACTTGCTCTTCCAACTTCTTGCCTCTCATTTCCCCTCAGCCTACTTGAGTCAAGTGTCTGTTCCCAAATACTCCTCTCAAACTGTTTCTGTCATATTCGCCAGTGACCTCCATGCTGCTCAACCGTGCGGTTTATTCTCAGCCTTCACATCACCTGACCTGCCAGCCACATTTGAGATAGTTCACTGCTCCCTTCTCCTTGACCATTTGCTTCACTTGGCTTCCAGGCCTCCACACTCCTGATTTTCTTCCTTCCTCAGTAGCTGCTCCTTCTCGTATCCTTTGCTGCCCCTTCCCCGTCTCCCTGCCCTCTGAACAATGGAAGGCCCCAAGGAAAGGTCCTCCAACATTTTTTCTTCTGAATCTACACTTAGTCTCTTGGCCACCTCATCTAGTCTCATGGCTTTAAATATCATCTGTAAGTGACATACTCCCAAATCTTTATCTCTAGCCCACACCTTTCTTTAGAATTCTAGACTCATCCAGCTATTTATATTACTTCTGTGTCTCGTAGTAGGCATCTTGCACTTGACCTTGATCTCCCTTTCAAGTCCACTCTTGTCCCTTTTTCCCCCAGTCTAGTCTCACTAGGCTACCCAGTGTAATTCTATTGAATAGGGCAGATCACACCACCTTTCTAGTTAGAACTCCCCAGTGACTTCTGGTCACTCTCAGAATAAAAGTCAAAGTCCCTACTGTGACTTATTAGACTCCACCAATCTGCCCAAAATTACCTCTTTGCCTTGTCTCCCTAGTGTTCATTCCGTGGTAGCCATCCAGGCCATCTAGCTGCCCCTGGTCATGTTTAAAGGCCTCCTCATTTGCTCTTCTGTCTGTTCCCCCTGGACTGCTTGTTCCCCGGTTGTCTGCAAGGATTGTTCCTCTGCTTTTTTCAGATCTTTGGTCAAATATTACTTTCTCATTCAGGGCTTCTTTGACCATCCTATTAAAATTACAGTGCTCCTTCCCACCTACCTTCCCTAACTTATCTTTATGACACTCTTTCTAACTCCAGGCTTTTCTGTTTTATTTTATTATCTGGCCCTCTCACTCCCAGAATGCAAGTTCTATGAGGGATGGAGTCTCTGTTACCTCATGTATCCCTAGTGCCAAGGTCAGCACCTAGAGCCTTTGTAGGCGCTCAATACATATTTGTTAAATGCATGATGATTTATCTTTCAACCAAAGAGCATGGCCTGCATATGATCTCCAGAAAATGTGTTTTCCAAAGATAGGGATCAGATCTGTGACTGAGCAATCTGACTCTGAAGGGACTGCTGTAAGGCAGACTCCAGTGTGTTTTGTTGTTGTTTTCACTTTGAGAGAGAGAGGGAGAGAGAGCAGGGGAGAGGGACAGAGGCAAAGAGAGGAGAAAACCTTAAGCAGGCTCCATGCTCAGCTTGAGGTAGGGCTTGATTCCAACACCCTGGGATCATGACCTGAGCTGTCACAACCTGAGCTGAAATCAAGAGCAGGTCAACCAACTGAGCCACCCATGTGCCCTGGCAGACACCCATGTTTGTGTGGTGGGTAGAGCATTCGCTACGAGTCCGTCACTATCCAGTCAAACCACTCACTCCTGCCCTTTCAGCTAGGCATGTGAAATTGAAATACCATGCAACACTTTTACTATTAGTTCATGGGTATTCTTTTCACTTAGTAATTATTATGCAGCTTTTCTTTTCACGAAATGCCTTGTTAAAAATACGGTATTGTAAAGATGAAGCTGATAAATTATTTGTAGCAATAAAGCAGACTTCAAGATTGACATATTCTCATCTCTTGCATTTATTCTACTTTCTAGTCATGTTAAATAACTTCACATTTAAAATAAATAATCGCTGCCCACCACAAGACTACATCTTGCTTTCATCAGAGGTTGTAGCAAAAAGTGAATTCTGGAAACACTGACATGGACCGTAGCAACCCACTCTCATGTTGTGAGTACTTTCTGGCTGCTTCTTAAGAAGCAGTGCCTAACTCAGTATGGCACGACATAAGATTTGAATAAGTATGACAAAATATTCAAGAATGCAAAATTTCATTCTCCCAGTTCTGACACAGAAAAGGACAAACTGCCCCGAGTTATTCACTCCCTCCCATTTATTCCAATAAGAAATACAGAGAAATTTGTAAACTTTATTCACAACGCAAAAGTTGAGATGAATAAAACAGCTGGCAGCGGCATCTTGCCTCGGAATTTGAGTTATAAAAATATTAGTGAGCACAATTCGCTGTATTTCATTTGAGGAATGATGAAGAGAGTCTTTTTTATATTTATAAAACTTCACACTTCGAAGTCATTTATCACAATAGGGTCTGGAGTTCCGGAAATGTTCTGTCAGGGGTGATTTGCGTATTTCTGGACTTGACATTTGATAGAAGTTGGGTAACCGAATATCATAGTGGTATGTCTTCCCTGTATATACTCTGTCATTCAAGGCATAGAGTTTATCTGCAATGTCACTGCCAATTAAAACTGAAAACAGGCGGGAGATGTAACGATGCTGAGCGAAGAGCAAATATAATTTCTTTCTCCTCCAAGACACATACCGACAATCAGTCTCTGCTGTGAGGGTCACCTATGAAAACGTAAGGCCACAAAGAAGACAAAGATTAAGAAGCAAGACAAGTTCTGCCACCTCTTTCTTGCCCCAATTTTAAATGAATTTCACTGGCTCCTTTTTTAGGTTAAAAAAGCTCACAGACCCATAATATATGGAAAAAATGGAGAGAAACTACATATATACATTGCTATATATATATGTATATATATATAATTCATAATGCAAACAATCACAATGTTGTGCCCATTTTCAATTTAACTATTTTAAAATCTGGTTATCTATATTTTTGCCTTTTACTGAAGTGAGAGCTACCTAATACTAAAAAATAATAAAATGGGCTAATGTTAGAGAAGTATTTCCAAGTCAATCCCCAAAACTGAGACATTTAACTTTAATTGTTTCTACAGTACAAAACTGAATGTATTTACCAATTTTGCATATGTATATGGTTTTATATTTGTATACGCACACATATGTTGCATGTATTAATCAATACACCATAATAGGTAGCATCCACTGAAATGATTACCTTTCAAAAGTACCAGACACAATAGCATAGTAGTGACAGTAAAGTTGCCATTTTTTCTTTTCTCTCTCTTTTTTTTTTTTCCTGGAGAACAACTGAAATCCATTAGCACTTAAAATTTTAAGAATCACTTACTTTGTAATAGGGCAGACTTTTAAATTCTTGGTGTTTCTCTAAACTGTCAAAATGGCAGTGTTTAGTTTGCAGTCAAATCTCAAGTAATCATATTTTAATCCCCATATATGCAGTTGAGCAAAGGAAAATTTAAGAATATCTATCATAAACTCCTTTCTGTCATACACAATGCCCATTCTTCTTGTCGCTGGACCTGTACAGTAACAGTAATCAGCAAGGGCCAAACAGAACTGGGAAGTCACATATGCTGCAAAGGTAAGTATAAATTATTGCTCTGTCACCTGCTGTTTTGTTTGTGTGCCTGTTTTTAAACATTGTTTAAACAAACGTTGTTTGGAAGGGGCAGCGTTCACTCTGGGGCCTACTTCTCTCTTACCTGAAAAATGCCTTCCTCTGTGGGTCTCAGGGAGTCCCATTCAGGAGAATCCAGGAACTGGAAGGGGAAAATGTAATGCAGAAATTCGCCATCAACTGTCACTCGGATCCTACCCAAACACAAAGAACATCATTTATGAGAGAAGGAGAAAGCAAGCACATAATCGGGGACAAGCAGATCTCTTATAACCTTTATGGCTTTTAAAATTTTGTAGGATGAATATTAAATTTCTATATGACAGTAAGTGACAAAATCTGTAAGATTCATGCACTGATATTTCTCACACAGTTAGGATTCTGGGAATATTGGGTGAAATTCATCAGAAAATGTGTCACGGCATACCTTGATGACATGGGCCCATTTGTGTGCATATGGTATACTTCCAGAAAAAAATTTCAATGGCCTCAGTAAGATTTTAAATTTAGTAGAACACTGAAGAACACATAATATTGTAAATGCCTCTGTAAACTAAATGTTTACACTTTTTAAATACATGAATCATCACATTTTTGTTTCCTCTCTGAAACTTTGTTTTCAAAATTTACCTACGTACAAATATAAATATAAAATATATATATGGTGCACCCCCTGCTTGTAACAAGTGGGCAATTCTAGAATTCACTGAAAAACATCGATCATTATAAAGCTTAAATGTTCTCTGTTACCTAAAAGAGCACCCTATCAGAGACTATTTAAAGTACTTTACATGTGAACATAAGTATCCTGTTAATTCAAGCTGGCATCATCCTCTTCCTGGTCCTCCGTTATTAGCTTGGAAACAAATAACACATGCAGACAAACCCATTTGTCCATCTGGTTTCTAAGAAGAAATATTAAGGCTCTAGATTATGTCCTGCTTCAAGTAAAGGATAGCATGCCCTCTAAATGCCTATGTCCATGACTCACATACATGTCATGGACAGTGCTACATATTATCCTCTGCTGAGATGGAAAAGCGCAGCCGAAAGAAACACCAGCTAGTAACTAACAGGAAATAACTGAGATGGAGCAAGCAGTGAGTACAAACCTTCCTGAAACAAGAAGGGAGAGCTTATCAATGGAGGTTTTCCCCTGCATGGCGTAACAGTGTTCCTTTTCCAAAGTAACCACTTCAGAGCTCAGAGCAATTGTTCTGAAGACTGGCAAAGAGGTCCCCAGAGGCTGGAAAAGGGAGCTGTACAATAGCTGGAATTCGCGAGAAAAGGTTATGCTGCGAACTTGATAGGCAATGTGGACAAACTGCATGAAGCAGATGACAAACAGTACAAAATTCCAGGAAAAAATGTCGGCGGCACAGACGTCGACCCAAGCCCAGACGGCCGAGCAGAGAAAACCCAAACCCAGCAAACTGAAGACGTAAAGGAGCCCGAAGAATCCACTGCCACCCATGAAACCTACTACAAATAAAATACTGGCCAGATGATAAATGGCTCCTTCGGCCTCTTCCTTCCAGGTGGTGCAGACTGGGTGCTCATCTATTAGATTCTTCCATAAGCTTGAATTTCTTTCCATGGCTGACTGTGGTCTGGTCGCTTTTCCGTTGAGGTTGAATGATATCGAAGCAAGTCCTTCACTTTTCCATCATCAGAGTTTCGCAAAGTCTTTAGAAAACCCGCTAAAGCCTGGACGATAGAGTTGTAGTAATTAAGGGTTTTGCGTGTATGGGTCTTGAGAAACTAAAAATCCCATGCTAGCTTCTTTAAGTTCATTTGGGCTCCTGATTTAGATCTAGTCCACAAATGTTTTGTGGTTTCCTGGACAAGAAAAAAAGAAGGATCTAATTAAACAAGAAAAATTGAGAGGTATATTTCATGAATCGCCAGCATTACTTAATCAAACTGACACACTATTTTCTATGAAGTTAGAATATTTTAAGCAACAATGCTGTCAAGTGTTAAGTTTTTAAGATATAAAATGTGTATATTTAGGGTTATGCTTAATAATAATAATAACAAATTATTTACAGAATTTTAGTATTTGTTAGAATTTGCTAACTACATATTTTCCTAGAAAAGTAGGTGCTATAATCAACTAGTCTTCATAATAATAGCTCAGTGTACCTCAGAATCACTTGTAACAGTGACTAAAAATGCAGATTCATAGGCTGTTTCCAGGCATATTGGGTCAGAATCTCTGAGAGTGAGGCCTATGTGTTGGTATTTGGACAGTGCCCCCCACATGATTTTGATGTATCAAACCCACGGCATTTCATGGTCCACCCTTTGAGAGATAACTGTTTGACAATGTTATTTTCTCTTTACAGATGAAGAATTCAAGGCTCAGAGAGGTCAAGTAATTTATCCCAGGTCACACAGTGGTCAGGGTAGAGCAGAACTTCAGCACTTAAGCCTGTATGCTGGATCCAAACATGTGGCCTCTCATGAAAAATATTTTAAATTAGGCACTGTAAGGAGTCCTGATAAAACAATAAACATAAGAAACACATGACTAGGTGTTGGATTTTTAAGAGCATAATAGTAGACTATGAATATATTTACTGAATTATATCAAAAATATCTGAGAAATGTAAATTCAGTTCTACTTTACTGTGTTAGAGCCTCTCTTAGGTTAAAGGTTGTATCCATGCAACTAAATAAATATTAAAATTCCTGCTACTTACACATTTATTTACCAGATGGTCAAAAAATGTTACCAACTTGTTCCTCTGTGCATATATTCTCTACCCTTTGAGCCATATGGTAAGAATGCTAATGTGTGATCTGAGTCAGGAGAGATTTAACCAAGATGATAGAGCTATAGGATACATATCATTTACCACCAGGTTTCTTAACAATAAATAGTTTCAGTGTGAAGCATTCATGAGATTGGATTTTTAAACCATAATAACATTCAGAAGCCTTGAACTTGAATGCTATCTTTAGTGTTTTTATTTTTGAGCTAGATTATCTCTAGAACACCTGTTAATAAAATATCAGATATCACAGATCTTGTCTCATAGAAAAAAAGAGACGTAAAAATGACTTAGCTGAAGTAAAAAAGGGAACAGTTTGATCACCAACAGCACTGGAGATGGAAACAAAGGAGTTGCTGTTGTTGGTTTTTCATCTTGGACAGTGATTCTTTTCTCAGCAAATAATGACTTTAGGAATACTGCCAGGCGAATCATTAAAAAAAGAAAAAAAAAAAAAGACCTATAACTTACATTGTTATTTTGACTTAAGCTACTTTCCAAGGCACTTTAAACATCCCATGGCCCCTAATTACTGCCTCCCCCATCACTCTGTGAGATGATGAGGCTTGGGGCAGACCAGCACCCTGGGCATGTTTAATTTCTCCTCTTTTAACACAACACAAAATTATACACACTACTGGATATTCACAACAAAGAAAACAAATTTTTAAATACAATGAGCAGTGAGAACGGCAAAACACCAGACTGCAAATGTCAGTCTCCCCGCTGTTTTACTTTTAAAATGAGGGTATTTTAAATTAATCAGTTCCTCAGGATACCAAACGTAGCCACTAAAGCCAATGTTAAAAAGCACTGCTGGCAGAGCTCTGAACTTTGGTTTGAACTTCCTTAAAAATTTATAATCTTCAGCAAAAATGTTAAAATGATGCTAATAGAGAAAGGCCATACAAAACCTTTGTGGCGATTCTGAAAGGAGCTTATGGGAATCTTGTGCCCTGAAGACCCTGACTTGTGGGATAGATTGGGCCACCTGCATTCCAGGACTGTGACCCATTATGATCACAAGAACTGCGCTTCCGGCCCTTTCCAGCAGCTCCTGTTGCCATAAGCCGCTACCAAATCACCTTCCTGTCCTTGATACTGTATCACTCAACTCAGAGTGCTGACTTGCCCTGATTAAATTACTCCACACCCAGCCTTTCTCCACATGGTGTTTTTATTCAGTCACCAAAACAGATGTATTTTATTAGAAGAGAAAGAACTGACAGGGGCAGGTGATGGGCATGAGTGTTCCTCTGACATGTGCCAGCAGCACTATAGGAACGCTGAACATGATTCATCAGCCAGCTGCCTGCTTGAAAGCCTGTAGGCCTTAAGTCATGTTTTTGGGTAAATAAATGCCGAAATGCCAGAGTGGCCCAATGGATTTCTCAGGGGAAAAAAAAAAAAAAAAGCCTATCTTCCCTGCAAAAGAAGTCAGCACACGGACATACAAAATGATGGAGCCAAAATCAAGTGCAAATAAACACAATAATTCCAAGCTCCCACTTTTCTACTCTTTAAATCAAATGACCCTGAGTTATAAAGGAATAAGGAAATTTAAAGGAAATTTAAAAAAATTTAAATGCTGCATGAAATGTGATGTAAGCTTGGTGCCAAGTGATTAAGACTGGCTCAGAAATTGCATGTATCTGTTCAGAACTTGTACATTTATTATCTCATTGCATCACACTTGTTGCCACAAGAATCTAAATCATTATGCCCTGCTTACAGATAAGTAAAGCAGGCCACAGGAGTGTCTTAGTAACTGGCTTCAGGTGAAAGAGGCAGTGAGTCACAGCAGCGAGGGAGAAGACCCTCTCCACTCAGCTCCATGCTCTCTCCACCAGGAAGTGCCGCCTTTTAAGGCTGTGAATCCGACATGAATGTGTTGGGAGACAGTGGGATATTCCATCAGGGCTGGTTTGCCAGGAAAATAATAATCCTAACAGTGAATATTTAAGACCTGTCATATCCACTTGCACTGCTCAATCCATAATGCTTAGAGTACAGCCAGGGAAACAGACGTAGAAAGCCACTCATGAAATGATTTGCTCTATTATTATTCAACATTGCCTGACCGCTCTCCTAGACTCTGAAATTCTTAAGGGACAAAGACAAATGTTTTTGTATTCCTGACCCCTGGCACTCAATGAATGTTGGTTGAATACACTGGTATCAAGGTGCAAGGACTCTGCCTTCTCCGTTCTCTCTATCCAATTTAATGGATGTTCTAACATCTTCTGCCACCCAGGGTAAAAGAAGTAGGGAGGATCTCAACACCCAAGATAGTTCAGTACAGAATCACTAAGGAATTGGGACACTACTTATTTAAATGTTTGGCACAGCTCCAAATTCATAGGGGAATCCTTTTGTCTTCATACAAATTGAGTTCCTTAAGAGCAGCTGAATTCTTAATCTGATTAAAAACAACAAGTCTCATAGCTAGTGCTATTGAGTTAGTGTTGGTTGCTAGGCAACCCAGAAGATAAAAATTCCATCAATATTCTACCAATTAATTGGAATAGGTCCTAACTTTGGTATGTGTTTCATATGCAAAATAAGAATTTACCTAAAGCTGGTTTTCTCTACTCCTCAAGGAGGTACACTTACTCAGGACCTATCTGCCAGACATAGTTAAAAAATTATCTAATCTTCACAACAGCCCATGAGAAAGGTACTATATCTTGATCTCACAGATGAGGAAATTAAGACTCAGAGAAGGTAAGTCAATTGTTCAAGGTCACACTGTTAACATTGGTATTAAAATTCCACCCAGTTCTGCCGGATTCTGAAGCTCACAGTCTAAACCACATTTATTCTTCGGCTTTCACAGCACCAGGATTTAGAAATAACAGGCATTAGTTTCCTCCTTGCCACCTAGATGAAATCAGGCAATGTTTATTCACTAGTAAAACAGAGGTAATATCACCTACTCTGGCCACTCTGAAAGGTGCTAGAAGATTCAGATGAGAAAATCTATATTAAAACTTCGTGGCAAATTTTAAAATAATATAGAGATGAATCACTGTACTTGTTGCTTATATTTTACAGAGCTGAGCCAGTCAGAGAATATAGTTTTTAAAAGCTTTCTTTCACCCAGAGGGTTACAATTGAACACAGAAATACAAGTGTTACTTTTGGCCGCTACCCAACTTTAAATTTTAAATTTCAAATTTACTCACTCCTGCAGGGGTGATCTTTGTTACTCTTCCCTATCTGTGTCCTGACCGCCTACTGCTGGTAGATATAGACCCATAACCAACACATCCTTGAGTCTTTACTCTCCCCAATGGCCAAGAAGCCAGTCTCTGGAATCCAACAATAGTCTTCTACCTCCGATTGATTTGTGTTTAGTGCTTCCCAGCAGGTATCCTCAAATCACTTACATCAGAATCACCTGGGTAGCTTGGTAGACTGTCCCTTCCCTGGCCCCCACACCAAAATTACTGAGCTGGGAAAGGACCCAGGAAGACACCTTTCTAACAAGCTCCCAGTTGATTCTTATGCACACTAAGGTTTGAGAGCCATTATTCTACATTGTTCCTAAATGATTTCTGAATTATCCTTGCTTGTTTGCATGACCTCAGCATTGTTCATTCCTGGCTGTCCTTCTGTGCTGATTACTCTGTGTGTTTCTGATCCCTCACTGTCTGCCCAGGGTGGTAGTGCTGGTATCAGTGCACCATTCTGTGTCTAGTCTGTTCAGTTAGCATTGTTACTTAAAAGAAAGGTTCTAGTCTTACCTGTGCCCCTAAATAGCTGTATGATTATAATCTTACTAGACCTGTTTTCTCATTGGTAAAAGGAAAGAGTTGGACAAAATAATGTGAGGTCCATTTAGCTCTAAAATAACATGACTCTATATGATGAGGAATAGAAGACTTTTCCTAGCATGAGTTAAAATATAGAGCTGCGTGGTAGAACTGAATTAAGACTGCAGGTCTTAACACCAGGTTTATGATAGGGGCCCCACTCTAGAGATTGCTTACTTAATTACTTACAGCCTGTGCTGGGGCCCAGACACTGGCATCTTCTGATGTGCATCCAGGGTGAAGAACTATCAGGGGGCTGAGCGAGAGACACCAGGACATACTGTAGAGTAAAGGATCTAATTTTAATTTGCTGGAAAGACACATTTTCTCCTTCTGTGTTCCCATTTCCATGCTTTGCCCAGGTGAGAAGGCATTTTCCTTCCTCAGCACTCATCATTCCAAGAGGGCTCAAGTCTGGTGGGTAGTTTACGGCAGCCCTTCCTTAACAGGGTGACGTGAAGCGCGCCTTCTAGCTCTGAATTTTTATGTGTGGTTTCCATCACATATTATGTTATATTGACCATTATATGTATTTCCTTTTTAAGGCATCATAATTTATTTATTCTTTTAGTGGGGGAACATAATCAAGTAATTTTATAAAAGAAGTGAACATAGTATTTTATTAATTTATTTAAGTTTATTTATTTTGAGAGAGAGTGTGTGTGCACTAGCATGACAGGGGAGTGGCAGAGAAAGAGGGAGATGGAGAGAATCCTAAGTAGGCTCTGTGCTGACAACGCACAGCTTGAACTCACAAACTGAGAGAATGTGACCTAAGCCAAAATCAAGAGTCAGATGGACACTTAACTGGCTACCCAGACGCTCCGAATATTTTAAAATATCAGCTTTAGTGTTTGGTTAGTGTATGTGTGTGCGTGTGTGTGTGTGTGTGTGTGTGTGTAAATATATATGGAGTTCGCCTCTGTTTAGAACACAGTAAGTCCTCAATAAATGTTCACATATTATGTTATATGGTTCATGGACTGATAAGGATAACAATGCTTGGGTATAAAAGCAGTGTTCAGAATACAGTTTGGGAACAAACAGGAAGCCTAGGTGAGATCTAACCAATACCTGAATCATTGATTTACTTGTTGGACTATAAAGACAGGAAAGCATATATTATACTATGAGGAAGAAGTGAAAGGAAGAAGTGTTTCTATTGAGATAGAGGAACAAAGAAGGGTTGAAGACCCTCTGGAATTGAAAAAGATCCCAAAGTTCAGAAAGAAATCAGAGGATAAGGGAACACAGTTTTACGCTCAAATAACCTAATACTCTTGGTCTAGCAACATAGTTCACAGTAGAAGATAAGGGGAGGATGGAGGGATCTTTAGCAGTTACTATGATGCAGAAAAATACTTAGGAAAGACTGGGGTTGGCAAGATTTTCTAGAAAGTGAGTGCAGAGAGAATTGAGTTGAAATCAAATGCCCATGATCAGAGGCTTTAGAACTCTAGAGGTGTGCTGTCCAATATGAGCTGTTAGTCACACTGGCTGGTCTGAATTGAAATGTGTCAATGGATTTCAAAGACTTAGAACAAAGGGAAAGAATATGTCATTATTAACTTTTATACTACTTATATGGTGAAATAATAATGTTTTAGACATGGGTTAAATGAAACATCAAAGTTAATTTTGCCCTTGTCTTATTTTTTAATGTTGCTACTAGAAAACTTAATATTATGAGATGCCTGCATGGCTCAATTGGTTAAGCATCCCACTCTTGATTTTGGCTCGGATCACGATCTCATGGTTTGTGGGTTTGAGATGCACATCAGGCTCTGTTCTGATAGTGTGGAGCATGCTTGGGATTCTCTCTCCCTCTCTCTCTCTGCCCTTCCCATGCTTGCATGCATGCATCTTCTCTTTCTCTCAAAACAAAAAAACAAACAAACATAAAAAAAAGAAAATTTTAAATACATATGCGGTTCACATTATATTTCTCTTGGACAGCGCTGGTCTAGAGCCTATCACGTAACAGAGAAAGGAAATGAAAAAGATTTGGCATGACACTGTGCAAACAGTGCATATGTATAATGTATAAGTGTATAAATATGGAAGAATTATCTAAGATTAAGAACAGAGAGTTGATATAAATGTAAATGATATTGGCTACAATATTCATATGCTACAGTCATCAGATGTTACCCATGACATAGATATCACCATCTGGTTTCTGCCTACATAGGTGGCCAACCCCACTATAGCTCCTGGCCTCTTTATCCTACCAAGGAAGTCACTACTTTTTCCTTTTGCCTTAGGAGAATTACACTTTCCCAAGCAATTATATCACAGTTTCATTTTTCATTGGAAATCTCAGACAGATAACCTCATAAATTTTGTAGTGGAGATTGAATTGTGGCCTTCTGGATTTCATAGGGTCCATACCAGCATTTGCTTCCATATAACATATGAGTTTCTTCGTGCACCATTAGGCTCCTTAGGCTAGGGTATGCCTTCGACCTTCCATACCAGTGAGAGGTTGGCTTGTCTTGAGACCTGAGAAAATGAGAGAACGTGCCTACAAGCTATGCTGGACTTCTCTGATTCTCATGTCTTAGCTAAAGTCCATTGATTACCTCCAGCTGTGTCTGATTTCTCACTTTATCACGTAAGAAGAATTGCAAGATGGTGCCCAAGATTCCTACTTCATTGGTGTACACATGCTATAATCCTTTCTCCTTGAGTGTAGCAGAACCTATGAATGGGACAGGACAGATGCTTTCTTGATTAGGCAATATGATATGCAAATGGTGCTGGAATAGTCACTTGTGATTATATTAAGTTACATAAGACTGCAGAACTGGAGAAGTATTGAAAATTAGAGAGCTGTGTTTCTACTGGCCTGGAAGAAAGCAAACACAATGCTGTGGACTGCTTATGGGGGCAAGAAGCCAGGGAATGGTTGGCAGTCTCTGTAAGCTAAAGAAGTCTGCAACTAACAGTTACCAAGATAATGGGTGTATCAGTCCTACAACCACAAGGGGCTGAATTCTGCCAACCATTTGAAAAGCTTGGAAGAGGACCCTGGACTCCAAATGAGGAATGCAGTGTGCCTGACACCTGGATTGCAGGCTTTAAATGCTCTGGACAGAGGATCCAGTTCAGCCATGCCTGGACCCCTGACCTGCAAAAACTGTGATATGGGGCACCTGGGTGGCTCAGTCAGGTAAGCATCTGACTTTGCCTCAGGTCATGGTCTTGCAGTTCGTGGGTTCGAGCCCTGCATCGGTCTCTTTGCTGACAGTTCAGAGCTTGGAGCCTGCCTCGGATTCTGTCTCTTTCTCTCTGCCCCTCTCCTGCATGCATTCTGTCTCTCTCTTTCTCTCTCAAAAATAAACATTAAAAAAATTAAAAAACAATAAAATAAAATCTTTAAAAAAACCCAAACTGTGTGATAATGGAGTTGTGGTGTTTTCAGCCACTAGTTTGTGGTACTTTGTTTCAAAACAGAAAATGAAGAAACACATACACACTCATGAATTCACTATGCACAAGGCTTTTCGTTATTCTGATAATCTACCTTTTGTGATGGAGTTGGAATACAGATCAATGGAGCGGAAGACATTCAATCCTTGCAATTCTGGAAAACCAGGGGGTGCTTGGGTGGCTCAGTTGGTTAAGCCTCCAACTTGGGCTCAAGTCATGATCTCATGGTTTATGGGTTCGAGCCCTGCATCGGGCTCTGTGCTGACAGCTTGCTCAGAGCCTGGAACCTGTTTCAGAGTCTGTATCTCCCTCTCTCTCTGACCCTCCCCTGCTCATGCTGTCTCTCTCTCAATCTCTCTGAAATAAATAAAACATTAAAAAAATTTTAAGTCTGGAAAATCATATAAGAATAGTAATACTTTTGAAGAATAGTGTGTGGAAAACAAGACACTAAGAGAGGCCCTGGGAATTACGTTTAAATTCACTGTTGTTCCCAGCACTACATTATAGGTTCTCCTTTCATGGAATCAGATAACCCAAACACTATTAAGCATTCTGGTCACATGGGCAATTTATGGCTATGTCATTCATAAACAATCTCCAGAATTCCTGGAATACCATGTTTCCTTGGGTGAATTCCAGCTTAGTTCTTGGTAAAACTGAACCATACCTATAGAGCAAATACTTGATGTCTACGGACAGGGCCAATACTTGAAGTCTCAGACACATCTGGAGATAACACTCAAAAGACAGACTTCAGACACTCAAAAAGCTCTGTAATTCTTCTAATTGTGTGACTCCACCATGTTCAGATGAGTTGAGCAATGGGAAATTAATGTAGTATCTAGTTGCCATCTTCTTTAACCTCATTTACTACTCTTACTACTACTATCACCACCACTACCACCAACATCTAACAGTTAATGAAACACTCACTATGTGCCAGGCACAGTTCTGAGAATTTTAAAATATGTCATTGAATCCTCACGACTTTCTGAAGTATATAGTTTTATTGTTCCCATTTTACTGATGAGAAAACTGCGGTACAGGGAAGTTAAGTAAGTTGCCTAAGGATACACAAATGATGTAGCCCAGATTCACTCCCAGGCAGTGATACAAATAATACAGCCATCTGCTCTTTCAGCCACTATGACACTCTGCCTCATGTACAGTTTGAAATCTAAGTATTTGGACTTACTGGAACAAATCAAACATTCTTGGTTTCTCCCTTCTGTTCTAGATTCAATAAACTTAAATGTCTTCTTAAGAAATTACAATTTTTGAGCAACGCAGGGGTAGGAAGGTGGGTCCTATGTTAAATCACTGTGTCCTGTAATTCTTGATTTGAAGAAACCTCAGTAAACCTCTTCTTCTCTAGTATGTCATTGGTTGCTTTTAATAAACAATCCCCAGGGCGCATGGGTGGTTCAGTCAGTTAGGCGTCTAACTCTTGATGTCAGCTCAGGTCATGATTTCTTGGTTTGTGAGATCAAACCCTGGATCGGGCTCCATGCTGACAGGACAGAGCCTGCTTGGGATTCTCTCTCCCCCACTCTCCACCCCTGCCCTGCTCACACATACTATTTTTCTCAAAATAAATAAACATTAAAAAAACAATCTCCATGCTCTGCTTCAAGTTTTTGATTTCTCCATAAGCTAGAAATGGCATGAGCCCGCCATTCCCTTTTGAGCAGCTGCTATCAAGTCATGCAGTAGTGCACCAGAGATTCCTGATGAAAAATGCAAGGCAAGCTGGACCCATGGATCCATGAAACAGTCTCCTCTTTTTTTTTTTTTTTTTTTTAAGGGTTTTTTTTTTTTTTGGGNTTAACCGACTAAGCCACCCAGGCGCCCCAACAGTCTCCTCTTGATATGAATCAAAGGTAGACACTTCCCCTTCCCTTTATTCCAAGTGACCTATATGCAAACGAACTCACTTTTCCTACGTTTATTTAGTTCAGGTCCTCATGTTTCTTCCTGGCAAACACACCTATCAAGTTCATGTGGTCTAGCTAAATGGCTATAGTCTTTTCTTTTTCAATTTTTCTGGTTAAATAACCAGGTGGACCACACACCAGGGTCAGTGAAGTTTGAAACCAAACCAGCCACTACTAGTGTGAAAAGGAGCATTTGTGCAGGGTCTGGTGATTTCCTTTCAAGGTGTTTACATGGAGATAGGAGCTTTCTCTCTGACTGTGGGAGACTGTTCCCTGCTTGGTTCTTAATCCACATGGTCTACAATCTTTCCACTTCTTCACTTTCTTTCAACCTTGTTATTGGCTTTGTAATACTTGAAGTTATTCCAACCACAGAGGTTTCTTCTACTTTTGTGGCACTGCCTGTGGATAAGCAATGTGGATTATTCTCTTATGCCTGCTGCTCAGGAAATACACAGATTCTCTTGATGCTTTCAGAATGTTTGATTATTTCAAGTTTCTCTTCAATATTGAAGCTTTCTTCTTGCATGCACTATTTGACACTTTGAATCAAGATGCTTAGACATTCTTGAGATGCTAAAGGAGTGTGTTTTATACAGAAAAGTTCACGGGTGCCAAAGAATAGCAAAACACAATCTTGCAGGATAATGTGTGGTGAACCACGGTAGCTGGAAGATGTTTCAGGTGTATGTGTATTTGTGTTTTGTGGACTCCTACCTGGCTTAGGTCAACTGGTTATAGCTTAATGTGTCCACCTGGTGTTCGGGCTGAGTAAATGATGCATAAGCAAGCACAAAATGTGTGTTATGCTCAAATTGCTCCCTATGATTTAAATTGCATTGACATGAGGCTTATTTTCAAAACAAACATTATAACATAATTGTGTCATCAACTTTCAAATGGCCAGGAAAATATTATTATATGCAAAAATTCAATAAATCCCTGCTCTCCTAGAGCTTGCATTTTAGTGAAACTCAAATGTTGCTACAATTTAAGCCTACTTTGAATTATAAGATCTATTTTAAATACCTAAAAAATACCTCTTCTATGCATAAACTTAGGCTACTTAAAATTCACTTAAAGTTAGTTGTTGCATACTAAATTTTTAAGTAAGTATTGTACTACATTGTAGGAGTCTACAGTCTTAAAAATCAAATGCAAACAAGCTTGTTCTTTAGAATGTCCATCAAAGATTGAAAACAAACAAACAGGCAAACAAACCCTAGAAATTATATGTGTCCTTGGAGTAGCACATAACATTAATACATATGTATTAATTAATACATGATCTATATCCTTCCATTTGTATAAATGCAAATAAAGACATTGAACCATCTTAATGTCAAAGATGATGATTTCTAGATGGTGGGATACTACTATACTTTTGTCTTTGTATATATCTGGATTGTTTTCATTCTTCATAACAATTTTCTAAAACAATAAGTTGATTTTATTAAATACAAAAATCCCAAATAGTTAAAATCCACAAACCCAACAACCAGAATTAACAAACATCACTCTCTTTTAAAAAATCTTTTTTATAATTAAAAAAATGTCATGAAAAACTGAAGATCATCATGGCTGTTCTCAAGTACCATTCTCCACCCACTCATTCCTTATATATAATTGTGTTTACCCCTGCAGTCCATACAAAATAATTGTAAAATTGCAATTTAAAATGAAATGCAAGATTAGAAATGTATTTCATGTATTTTTTCCAGAGCCATACTTAAATTTTTTTCTGATGAATAACTTTAAATATTTTTAAAAACAGAGAAAATACTATATAATAAATCTCAATATACCCATTACTCAGATCTGACAGTTATCAAGATTTTGCTACACAGAGTTTTTGAAATTAAAAGCGAAAACTGTAGCTACTATCCACACTATAGTTTGCTCAGTCAGTAAACAAGACACCTACTAAGGGAGGCAGAGAAAATGACAATTGTGCTCTTACTATGTGCCAGGCACTAGGTCTTCCATTTACTGACCCATTAAGGAGTCACAACTGTGCAACCTCAGTAGTTTTATCAGCATTGTCTGGAGTGAAAAATGAGACTCAGAGCAATGAAGATTCTTGCATAAGCTCAACCAGTGATTGTCTTTCTGGAACCAATTTCATAGTGTGTATAAGTCACCAGAGGTTAGGATTCTGTTGAAGAACACAAAGTGAGAAGTTCTCAATTTGGGTCTATTGAATGAATCCCTGTATTCTTAGGTTTGGAGGAGGATTCAACATTGTTGCAGGGGATTTAAGTCAGCAACTTTTGGTTATTTATTTAATTTTTAAAAATACCTGTTATAATGTTCACTTTAAGACATTTACCTATGGCCACTTAGATAAAAGAGAGAAACCTTTCCCCTTTTCCTTTAAAAAGTCAAATTAATGATTCAATAGACTACTGTAAATTCTTACTCTGTATAACTCATAATCCCAGTTGACCAACAACTATAATTGGAAAAAACAATTTCAACTGCAATCTGCACACTTGCAGATCTAGCATGGCTATTTTCCAAAGCAGTTTTGAAACTTCTTGCCTGCCATGTTGCTTACGTGTTGTTACACTCATACATTACAGCAAACATTTCCTAACCATCCCAGCCATTCTTGAGCTTGAGTATTTCAAGATAAGCAGATGTGAATGCCCCAGTGGGTCAGTGCTATTAGTCAGTCTTGCAGTAAGAAGCATGGGAGTTTGGTTTTCCATGACACATTTTTATTTAATGGCATAGAATGTCACCATTTAGAAGCACAGGATGCACAATGATTCAGCTATTTTGAGACACCGTGGAGATTAAAGAAATTCAACTATCCAGTGTCTCCCAGTTTATATGTATGAAATTTTAGGACAGAAAACTGTCTTACTCTAGATTTCAATTTGTATTTGCATCCTAGACTCTCCAGTCTTCAGGGGAGGAAAGCCTTAAAGATCATCTGGGATCAGCCAGACCTCTTCATTTTGCACATGTGGAAAGAGAGCCACTTTTCATTTTGTTTATATCTTGTTTCATGTAGCTCTTGTTTGGTTTTCTTTTGCCACAAAGAACAATGCCAAGTTACTGTAGCATACTGTCATCCAAGGGACATGACCATGCAACAGTCCCTGGTAACAGAAAACAGCCACCACCAAACCTTAGTATAAGCAGAGACCAAGAATTTTTCAAGGCTGCCATAAAATGCAATTGCTGTGTCCAAGCTTGCAAATTCAAAATACCTATCTACAAGAGTTAGAATAAAAAGTGGGGAAGGGAGACTGTCCCCCTCCCCCGTTTGCTGCTCACTAAAATCAAATTAAATTATGTTCAAAAGTGGGCTTCTAATTCTACTTTTCCATTCATTATTCATATGTAGAACTTTTTCACTTCTTGCAAATGTCTACTGGCTAAAACCAAAAAAAAAAAAAAATTTTTTTTTGCCATACTCTCATTACTGTGCTTTTAATCTTTTTCTAAAATACAGACCCTCAAAATGTATTACACCTCTGTAAGCAACCTTGGTGATGGGGTAATTTAGTGGGTTTCTGCTTCTCCCCCCACCCCCCTTTTTTTTTTTTTTTGGCAAGGAGAATCCCCAAATAGAGAAAATAGGTCAGCGTGACCTTTGACTAGGCAGTCTTCCAGTGTTCCCAATTCAGTGTGAAAACACTGACCCTAGTCGCGCCCTTTGCAGACGAGAGAAGGGGACTCCCTACCGCTGCACGACTTCCCCAAGGTGAAGCCGAAGACTGTCACGAGCCCCTTGGACCAGCTTTTCGCCCTTGGAAATCCGGTCTCTTTCCTTGGGCTCCAAGGTGCCTGGTGGAAGAGTGGGGCCAACAGAGCTGGGGGAGAGATTCGCCTCCAGGGCGGACGACAGGCGTTCCCGGGGACCGGCGCGCGCAGAGCCCGCAGCAGCGGACCNGCTTTCGCTGTTCTGCTAGGCACATGGAATGGACTACTGGAATGAAAAGCAGCGGTTTGTGTGCCCTGTCCCTCCCGCACGCCCCACCCCCGCACCACAAACAAAATGAGATAAATGACCACAGTGGGGTTGGAAATTTGGGGTCTATAGGACAGAGAAAGGTTAACTTCTTTTTTTAAAATTAAGTTTACTTTGGGGCGCCTGGGTTAAGTATCCGACTTGGGCTCAGGTCAGGATGTCACCCGCTCAGGTGAAGATCTCACGGGGTTGTGGGTTCGTGCCCCGCATCCGGCTCTGTGCTGACAGCTCAGAGCCTGGAACCTGCTTCAGATTTTGTCTCTTTCTCTCTCTGCCCCTCCCCCACTTGTCCTCTGTCTCTCAAAAGTAAATAACATCAAAAAAATTTTTAAATAAAATTAAGTTTATTTTAAGAGAAAGAGTGTGCAGGTTGAGGAGGGCCAGAGAGAGAGGGAGAGAGACAATCCCAAGCACGCTCCATGCTATCACATGTCAGCGCCGAGCCCAACACTCATCTGACTGAGCCACCCAGGTGCCCAAGAAGGTTAGCTTCTTGATTCAAATAAGTGGGCATCTTAAAAACAAAACAAAACAAACAAACAAAAAAAAACAAAAGCAAATGGGTGAAGAGCATAGACAACCATAGAAGGAACAATTTAAAAATACAGATGATTGGGGCGCCTGGGTGGCTTAGTCGGTTAAGCACCCGACTTTCGCTTAGGTCATGATCTCGCNTAAAAAAAATAAATAAAAATACAGATGATTTTAAAAAAAGTTCCAATCAGTACTAAGCCAAATACATGCAATTTAAAGCAAAGCTCAAATGTATTTTTCCTCCTATGAAATTAGTGAAGTTTCGTTTTGTGTCAGTGATCAAACCATAGGGTGGTCTGTGAGCGGCCAGTGAAACACATAACTTACATAGGGATTTCTTGTTCCTTCTCTCAGCACCCTCACTTGCATTTTGTATGACCACGTTGGGGACAGTGATTCGAGAAACAAACATTTGCTGAATAATCAATGTCTCTTCTAGTCCTCAGAGTAATCGCAAAAGTAATTAATATAAACTGTAACATTAAGCTCCTTTAATTGTGCTGAAACAGAGGGTCAAAAAATACCCATATTCCTACACAGTATACATAGTTAGAAAGCAGTCTACTGCAAACAGCCTCTGCTCTTATTCTTCATTGTAGAGATTTACTCAGAAATGTTGAAATAATAGTTTGAACTGGATCTAGTCCATGGTTTCAAATATGTTTATATATTTGAAATATGGGCAGGGAAATGAGAAGGTCACAAGCTTTGATACCAGATGTACTCTGGGTTTAGACTTCACTTGTTAGTGTTGCACATCACATTTTTAAAAAAATTTTTTAATGTTTTATTTATTTCTAGGAGAGAGAGAGAGACAGCGTGAGCAGGAGAGGGTCAGAGAGAGAGGGAGTCACAGACTCCGAAACAGGCTCCAGGCTCCGAGCTGGCAGTCAGCACAGAGCCCAACGTGGGGCCCGAACCCACGAACTGCGAGATCATGACCTAAGCGAAAGTCGGACGCTTAACCGACTAAGCCACCCAGGCGCCCCTGCACATCACATTTTTTAAGGATTATATTCAGGGTTATTTTTAATTTAAAAACTCAGAAGCAGCAAAGATATGCTTGTATGACAGACACTAAGGTCGCTCCATGATTCTCAGCACCTCCCGGTGTTCACACGTTTGTGGGATCCCCTCCTTTTGAGTGCAGTTGGGACCTGTGACTTGCGAAAAAGGGAGGCCAAGATGGTGGAGAAATAGAGGGATTCTACTTCCTGCCCCCATCTCTCAAACAAAGAAGGGCTGAAGCCAAAAGACTCTGAACCCCAAGAGTCTGGGAGGAAAGGAGATGAAGTCTGCTAGGAAGACAGCCTCATAGGGTTACTTCAAGGAACAAACCAACGCACACATGGGGGAAGAGTCCAAAACATCACTACGAGTAGGGAAATAAAATAACGAAAGGCACAACAAGAAAGACCAAGGGACACCCTTAAAAGAACACTTCCTGAACGGCCAGGCCCTTGACAGGGTATGAGCCCCCTTTAATATAGCAGTACTCGCAGGTGCAGAGCACATAACAAGACTTTAAAACTGGCAAGAGACAGAAAGCCATCCAAAATGACAAAACGGAAGAACTCTCCTCCAAAGAAATTCCAGGAAGAAGTGACAGCTAAAGAACTGATCAAAACAGATACAAGCAGCATAACTGAACAAGAATTTAAAACAATAGTCATAAAATTAATCGCTGGGCTTGAGAAAGGCATAGAAGACAGCAGAGATGCTGTTGGGATCTGAGACTTGCTTATAAACCATAAGAATAGCACAGGTGATGGATGTCGCTCCTGTGACTAATTTACATTACAAAAGACTCTCACTAGATGCAGAGGACAAGCCTCTGCAAGCCAGGGTTGGCCCAGAGAGTGATGCTTGCTGTCGGCGAAAGAAGACACGGAGCCAGCCTCTTCAGGTGGACTGCTNCCGGCAACTAGAGACCATCATCTCTGGCTTGATGAAATAAGTGGCCATTTTGGGGAAGTCCATGTAGCAAGGAACTGTCTAAGTGGCCTCTAGGAGCTGAAAGCAGCCTCCAGCCAACAGCCAGCAAGAAGTCAGTTCCCTCAGTTCTACAACATAAAAAAATGAATTCTGTCAATCATCTAAGTAACCTTGGAAATAGAGTCTTTCCCCAGTCAAGCCTCCAGATGTGAGTGCAGACCAGAGGACACCTTAACTGTGGCTTGCGAAACCCTAAGTAGAGGATCCAGTTGACTCCTGACCCACCAAATTGGTGAGTTAATAAATGTGTGCTATTTTAAGCCATTCAGTTTGTGGTACCTAGTACAGCTTATATGTGTTGTTTAGCTATTCAGCATGTTAGTACGTATAGTGTTGTCCCTTTGTGGTAAATTTTGTGTTAAATACTGCTGCCCTTTTGCATTCTGATTTTTCTTTTTATTATTATTTCACATACATATCCCTGCCTTGATCTTCTCTCCAGAGTGTCTCAGAAACAGAAACTCCAATGAAATGATACCCCAGAGATCAGCCACGGGCTAGGCCTCCCTAAGATTTCCAGCTGCATTTCTGCTTCAGAGATTATGTGTCCACAATCTACAGCCTTCAATCCTTCAGGTCCTTTGGGATATTCTCTTGGCTAAACCTCTGAGGCTAGACAGAACCACAGTCTGTGAGGAATACTGTGATAAAGAACTAGGAGCAGATTAAGTACTAAACCAGGATTCATTTAATCCACTTACCCTGGGAAAGCTTTAAAATGAGGCTTGCAGAGTCTTCCTCTTTCCTTCTCCTTGACATCAACTTGCTCCTCTTCTAAACCTCAATCCTTGAGATTTTTGTGTTTGCTTGTGAATTGCCCCTGAGTCCAGATGTGAATCCAGCCTGGTTTGTTCTCTAAGCCCTGCTTCTTCCTTCCTCCTTCCTTTCCCCCTTCCTTCCTTCCTTCCTTTCATCTTTCCTGTCTTCTTTCTTCCATGATTCTTTCATTTTTTAATCCCTGTATAATTGTCCATAGTTCTCTTTCTCTATATCCCTAATTTGCTTTTTAATTTATAAATATTTCATTATACAAGTAATAGATTAATATGACATCATATACTAATGTATCCTGTGTAGCATCAAACTACATTTGTCAACTTTCTTTTTCAGACGGCAAAGTAATTGGAGTATGTTTCTCTTTTCATATATATGATCATTCTTCAAAACTACTGCATGAGTTTATCATAGTATTAGTATATCACAATGTATCTATTCCCTTAATAATGTTTACATTGTTGCTATTATAAGGAAATGCTGTGTGCATGATTCCTTGGTCACATGCGTGATGATCTGCTCAAGGTAGATACCAGAAGTAGAATTCTAAGGATGTCCATTTTATGTTTTATTTTAATTTCTTGTATTGAGGTATAATTGACATATAACATTATATTTCAGATGTACAACACAATGATTTGATATTTGTATATATTGTGAAATGATCATCACAGTAAGTATAGTTAACATCATCACCATGCACAGTTACAGAACTTTTCTTAGGAGGAGCACCTTTAAGCTCTATCATCTTAGCTTTTAAATATGCCATAAAGTGTTATTAGCTATAGTCACCATGCTGTAAATTACTGAATATGTCCGTTCTAATTTTATTAACTACAGACAAATTATCCTCCAGTGTGGCTGTGGCAGCTTACGCTCCTACCAGCTATGTAGGAGAGAGCTCCTTTGTCCATTTTCTTTTCTGCACAGGCCCACTGACACTTGATATTACCCAATTTAAAGGCTTTTTCTCTGGCTCTCATTTCTTTTCTCCTCTCTATTTTCTCATCCTTTTCTTCCTCCTCCTTATTTTCTTTATTTCTCTCTCTCATTTTCCCTACCTCTTGTTCTCTCTCTTTTGCTCTTTTGTTTCCTCTTTCTTTTTCTAATTTATGTTTTTTTAATTTTAAAAATTTAACTTATAATCTAATTTATTACTCAGTGAAGATCATGAAAATATGTGTCAGCAAATGTTCATTTGTTCAAGGCTTCAGTATATTCTATATCACTGTCCCATCATACTCTTCTTTTTTAAAATTTTTTAATGTTTATTTATTTTTGAGAGAGAGAGAGAACATGCATGCAGGGGAAGGGCAGAGAGAGGGAGACACAGAATCTGAAACAGGCTTCAGGCTTCAAGCTGTCAGCACAGAGCCCGATGCGGGGCTTGAACATAAGAACCATGAGACCATGACCTGAGCCGAAGTCGATGCTCAACCAACTGAGCCACCCAGGCACCCCCATCTCTTCTTTGATTGGGGTAAAATACCCATAACATAAAATTAACCATTTTAAAGTGTACATTTAGTGGCATTTAGTACATTTACAGTGTTATACAACCACCACTCTATTAAAGTCCTAAATATTTTCATCATCCCAAAAGAAATGGTGGGGACCACATACCCACACAGCAGTCACTTCCCATTTCTCCCTTCTCCCAGCTCCTGGCAACCACTAATCTGCTTTCTGTCTCTAAGTAT
This sequence comes from Crocuta crocuta, assembly GCF_008692635.1. NCBI lineage: Eukaryota > Metazoa > Chordata > Mammalia > Carnivora > Hyaenidae > Crocuta > Crocuta crocuta. Next base: position 1,671,022 of record NW_027532594.1, read on the forward strand.
TTACCTATTCTTACCATTTCATATAAATGGAGTCTACACTATGTGACATTGTATGTCTGGCTTCTTTCATTTTGCATTAATGCTTGTGAGGTTGATCCATGTTGTAGAGTGTATCAGTGCTTTATTCTCTTTATGGTTGAATAATGTTCCATTGAGTGGATATGCCACCATTTGTCCATTCATTTACCAGCTGATGACTATTTAGGTTATTTTTACCTTTTGACTCTTGAGAATAGTGTTCCTATGAACATTCGTGTATAAGATTTTGTGAATATCTATTAATAATCCTTTTGGATTTATATCTAGGATAGGAATTGCTAGATCATATGGTATTTTCTTGTCTGACTTTTTGAGGAATTGCCAAACTGTTTTCTAGAGCACTTGAACAATTTTACATTTCCACAAGCAAAGTATGAGCATTCTTATATCTCCACATCCTTGACAACACTAGTTATTTCCTGTTTTGTTTTGTTTTAATTATTCTAGTAGGTATGAAGTGGTATCTTGTTGTTTTGATATGTATTCCCCAAATGATTTTGGATATCTTTCCATGTGGTTTTGGCCACTTGTACACCTTCTTTGGAGAAATGTCTGTTAAAGTCCTTTGTTTATTTTTAAATGGGTTGTTTGTCTTTTTGTTGTTGAGTTGTAAAAATTGTTTCTATATTCCAGATAATGGATGATCTCTATCAGATATATAATTTTCAAATAATTTTTCCCATTCCGTGGAATCTTTTTACTCTCTTGATGGTGTCCTTTGATGCACAAACATTTTTAATTTTGATGAAGGCTAATTTATCTATCTTTTCTTCTGTTGCTTGTTCTTTTGAGGTCATAACTAAAAATCAATTGCTGGGGCACCTGGGTGGCTTAGTTGGTTAAACATCCGACTCTTGATTTCAGCTTGGGTCCTGATCTCAAAGTTCATGAGTTCGAGCCCCCCATCAGGCTTCTCACTGACAGTGTGGAGCCTGCTTGAGATTCTCTCTCTCTCTCTCTCTCTCACACACACACACGCACACACACAAAATTAATTAATTTTAATTAATTAATTAATTAAAGAAATAAATTGTTGAGCGCAGGGCCATGAAGATTTACCCCTATGTTTTCTTCTAAGAGTGTTATGGTTTTAACTCTTGCAATTAGGTTGTTGATCCATTTTGAGTAAATGTTTGTGTATATTGTGAGGTAGGGGTCCAGTTTCATTTTTTTTTAAGTTTATTTATTTTGACAGAGAAAGAAAGAGAGGGAGCATGAGCAAGGGAGGTACAGAGATAGAGGGAAAGAGAGAGAATCTCAAGCAGGCTCCACGCTGTCAGTGCAGAGCACGATAGGGAGGATCCTGTTCATGAACCATGAGATCATGACATCAACAGAAATCAAGAATCAGAGGTTTAACCGACTGAGACACCCAGGCACCCCGCAGCTTCATTGTTCTGCATGTTGTTATCAGTTGTCCAGCAACTTTATTTGTTGACAGGTGTATTCTCTTTCCTTTGAGTGGTTTTGGCACCTTCATCAAAATCAATCAACCACAGACGGTTGGGTTTATTTCTGGATTTTCAGTTCAATTCCATTGATCTTTATGTTAGTACCACACACTGTTTTGATTACTAATAAGTTTTTTTTCTGGTAAGTTTTGATGTCAGGAAGTGTGGGTTTTCAAAATTTGTTTTTCTTTTGTCAAGATTGTTTTGGCTATTTGGGCACCCTTGAAATTCCATATGAATTTTATGATCATCTTTCCATTTCTGCAAAAAAGATTATAAAAATTTTGTTTGGAGTTAAAATAAATCTGTATATCACTTGGAGTAGTATCCCCATCTACTTTTCCTACCTTTTCTTTTTTAAAAAAAAAAAGAAGATATAGGTTAAAGGTAGTTCCAAAGGAGGAGTTTTTCTTTTTTCTTTTAAAAAAATCTAATTGTTGAAGTGCAGTTGACATCAAATGTTATATTAGTTTTGGTTGTACAGTATAGTGATTTGATAATTCTATATATTATGCACTGCTCACCACAGTTAACTGTAGATGCCATCTGTTACCATACATTATTACAATATTATTGACCATATTCCCTATGCTAAATGTATCTTTCATCTCCATCACTTATTTATTTTATAACTGGAAGTTTGGACCTCTTAATCCCCTTCACCTATTTTGCCCGTCCCCCTTCTCCCTCCTCTCTGGCAACCACTGGTTTATTCTTTGTATTTATGAGTCTCTGTCTAGTTTCTGTTTGTTTGTTCATTTGTTTTGTTTTTTAGATTCCACATATAAATGAAATAATGTGGTATTTGTCTTTCTCTGTCTGGCTTATTACACTTAGCGTAATATTGTAAGTCTATCTATGTTGTTGCTAATGGCAAGATGTCATTCTTATGTCTGAGTAACATTCCATTATACATATATGTATACGTATACACCTTTTATCTACCATTCATGGGTATTTGTGTTGCTTCCATAGCTTGGCTACTGTAGATAATGCTGCAATAAACGTAGGGGTGCATGTATTTTATTAATGTTTTTGTTTTCTCTGGGTAATTTCCAGTTGTAGAATTGCTAGATTATATGGTATTTTTAATTTGGGGGGAACCTCCATACTGGCTTCCGCAGTGGCTGTACCAGTTTACATTCCTGCCAACAGCACATGAGGGTTCCAAACACATTTTCACCAACACGTTATTTCTTGTCTTTTTCCTGCCCAGTCATTCTGACTAGTGTGACATGATATCTCATTGTGGTTTTGATTTGCTTTTCCCTGATGTTGAGCATCTCTGCATACAAATGTTACTCATTTGTGTGTCTTCTTTGGAAAAATGTCTATTCAGGTACTTTGCCCATTTTTAAATCAGATTATTATTATTTTTTTGGTGTTGAGTTATAGAAGTTCTTTATATATTTTGGATATTAACCTCTTATTGAGTATGTCATTTGCACATATCTTTTCCCATTCAGCAGGTTGCCTTTTCATTTTGTTGATGGTTTCCTTTGCTGTGGAAAAGTTTTTTATTTTGGTGTGGTATTGCCATCTTAACAACACTAAGTCTTACAATCCATATACATGCTATGTCTTTCATTTACTTAGGTCTTCTTTAATTTCTTTCAGCAATGTTCTATAATTTTACCTGTACAAATTTTGTACTTCCTTGGTTAAATGTATCCCCAACTCTTTTTTCTCATTCTCCATCTATCCTTTTCCTTTAAAAAAATTTTTTTAAATGTTTTATTTATTTCTGAGGGAGAGAGAGACAGCGTGAGCAGGGGAGGGTCAGAGGGAGACACAGAATCTGAAACAGGCTCCAGGCTCTGAGCTAGCTGTCAGCACAGAGCCCAACGCGGGGCTCAAACCCATGAACCGTGAGATCATGACCTGAGCCGAAGTCAGACATTTAACTGACTGAGCCACCCAGGCGTTCCTTCCTTTTTCGTTTTTTGTTTGTTTGGGTTTTTGTTTTTTATTTTTGTCTCTGAAGCTGAACATTTTTCCCATTTAAATACCAAGTTCATTTCATAGCTTTAGCTCAAAGCACTTTTTATTTAAAAATTTTTTGATTTTTTGAGAGACAGAGTGCAAGCAGAGAAGAGACAGAAAGAAGGACACACACAGAATCCAAAGCAGGCTCCAGGCTCTGAGCTGTCAGCACAGAGCCCTACGCAGGGCTCAAAACTCATGAACTGTGAGGTCATGACTTGAGCTGAAGTCAGATGCTTAACCAGTTGAGCCACCCAAGCACCCCACTAACTAAACACTTTTTAAAGTATTACAACCATTTGAAAAGAAAGTTTTTTGGTGCATACTGTAAAGACAACGAGTAGCTGTAATTAGAACACAGATCTTAGTGTCTAGGTCATATAAGCAATTGTTCTTTCCCAGAAAATTGAATAGCTAACTGCTATCTAACCTCTATTTCTCTTCTTTGTGTCAGAGAGGTTCTTAGAAAAAATATGAGGTCAGCACTTGAGGTCCAGGTCAGCATTTGAGAAGAGACCTCATTCTGCTCCAAGGCACAATCCCAACTACAGCCAGTCTTTTGGCCAAGACCAAGTGACTGGGGTGACACTGCTATTTATGGGACCTGGGAAGAACTGAGGTTTTCTTGGCTTGGGGGGAAGGTAGAGATGAGAATTGCCCATTTCTGTCTGTGTTCCTCACATCGCTGTATCAGTTGCAAATTCATTCATCTCATCTTTTTTTATTATGGCATTTTTAAAATGTTTTTTAATTTATTTTTTGATAGAGAGAGAGAGAGTGCGAGCGCTTGGGGGAGGGGCAGGGAGCGAGGAAGACAGAGGTTCAGAAGCTCCACACTGACAGGCTGACAGCAGCAAGCCCGATGCCAGGCTTGAACCCACAGACCACAAGGTCATGACCTGAGCCAAAGTCAGACACCCAACCAACCGAGCCACCCAGGTGCCCCTCATATTTTTAAATATGACTGGAATGACTTGATATAGTTGCTTTAAAGTATAGGAATAGTGAGTGGGACATGTCTAATTTTCTGCATTATGGGTGATAGCTGGAATGGAGGCACAATGCAAAGAGACAAATTTGTTATGTAAGTGTCTCACCATAGTAAGCCCTCTGTTAGGGCTTGTTTTTTGCTATGATTTTAATTAAGAAAGCATATTTTAAAATTCAGTAGCCTTAAAGGATTTTTAAATTACAAATTATCTCTGAGTTCCAGAGGAGAGAATTAATGTTACAGTTAGTAGAGAAATGGAAAAACACTGAAAAATATAAATACAAATATAAACAACCCACTAAAGTGAAGAGGAAAACAAGATGATGGAAATGTGGATTCCTCTATAATGACTTTAAAATATTTTGGGTTATTTTTCAGTATTTTTCTACATTCCATACACATTTCTGTTTAGAAATTATAGGTGAAAACTTTATTGTTTAGATGTGTTGGTCTTTTTTATTAAACCTTCATAAAGTTTAGTAAAATGTTTATATCAGCTTCATGTTTAACAGTTACACAACCTCGGGGCACCCGGGTGGCTCAGATGGTTAGGCATCCCCCCTCTTGATTTCCACTCAGGTCATGATCTCACAGTTCGTGAGATTGAGCCCCCTTGGAACGCACAGAGCCTGCTTAGGATTCTCCCACTCCCTCCCCAACGTGCACTCTCTCTCTCAAAATAAGTAAATAAACATTAAAAAAACACAATTACATGACTAACAATTGCAGAACGATAAGGAGCCTTTCTAGAAGGTCACCAACATTAAGTGGGGCTGAAGCACCAACTCTATAATCAGTTCTGATATGAGACTGATAAATTTACCATTGGCCTGGTGATTAAGTGTGGTGGGCTTGTTGAATTTTTAGGTTAGTAGAGGCCAGAGGGGCCTTACAGATCCAGGGTTTATCATTCATGTTAATTTTTGTTTGTTCTTCTTAGGTGTTTTCTTGTTTTGTTTTGTTTGTTTGTTTTGAGAGAGAGAGAAAGAAAGAAAGAAAGAAGTGGGGCTTCCCTGAAGTGGGGCATGGGCTTAGCAGATGCAGGACTCAAACTCATGAACCATGAGATCATGACCTGAGCCAAAGTCAGATGCTAAACCAACTGAGCCACCCAGGTGCCCCTTTCTTGGATTTTAATATTAATCATATGTATGAAGCTATAATTAGGATGATAAACTGATCTAGGTCATTTCAATATTTAGTATCATTAGATTTTTTTTTTTGCTTTTTGTTTGTTTCTTTCTTTCCTTCCTTCCTTCCTTCCTTCTCTCTCTCTCTCTCTCTCTCTCTCTCTCTCTCTCTCTCTCTTTCTTTCTTTCTTTCTTTCTTTCTTTCTTTCGAAAGGGGGAGAAAATCTGACTCCTTAAAAGTGCCATACTGGATTGGACCTGGAGAAAGTGTCAAATATTTCCTGTCCAGGATTGCTTTCATTAAGTGAGATGATGGAGATTAAACCTGTGACACAGCACCTGGTACATCAGCTATTTCATCAGTATTACTCCTGCTATTATCCATGGCGAAAACTGTAATATATTTCAGTTTTGTAAAGATAAATACATATAGTAAATACATGGTCTCCTTTATAGTGTTTATCTTATTTTGTATACTTTTCTGTTTTCTTCCTTTTTATATTCACTATATTTTATGTATACTCTGAAAAACACAATGAAAAGGAAAAGAACCCTTTAGAAAGAATAAGACCACAAGAAAGGATCCTGCCTTTATTGTGGACCAGCAATTTGAGTAAATGGTCCCTTTCACGGGCCTGTTTATACAAAGGTGATGGGCTGCTCTGGTCACCTCAGGTAGATGGGAGGAGCCATGGGGAACATTCCCTGATTGTGCCCTGGTAACTTCCCTCAGGCAGGTGGAGGCTTACTAGGCATGCCTTGTACACTTTGTCCAGGCCTGGAGGGTAGGTGTGGGCACTCTCACAGGGCACTAGTGGACCTGTAGAATGGTCACTTTCCCTGTGAATTGAGTGCCTGAGTCTTATTTCTCCATCACTCAATGAGAGGAAGACAGTAATGTCTGCTTCCCCTTCAGAACAGCATTCCAGGAATGAGCTGAGTGCTATCTGTAGCTAGCCTCTGCCAAAAACCTCTCACACTTCCCTACAGTTCTTAGTGATGCTCCCGGGGGAGTTCTAGAACCACAAGATGGAACAGAGCTCAGGAGGCCCCCATCCAGCCCTTTCTTCAAGGAGGGTTGCCACCAACCTACACAGACGTCCAGGCTGACTCTTTCTCAGCTTCCCTGCATGACTTATTTATGTCTCTAAAACCCAGTGGAGTCAGTAATGTCCTTTCTGTCCCTCCCTAAATTTCCACTCTTAAACAGAAGCCCTCCTGGGACTTTTTTCAAACCAGTTCCTTAGTCTTTGTATTTCCTCCAGCTTCTTTGTATTCAGTTCAAGTTGAGGACATCCAAACACAGCAGAGCAGTGTTTCCTCCTAATAGATGCTAAGTAGTCTTGAGCAGAGTAAGGGACAATTTGTCTCCCTCACTGCCATGCAAGAGTGATTCTAGGCAGAGAGAACATGCAGAGGGAAAATAGGGGCTTCTGGGTCCAAGAGAACTGAGATTAAAATCACAGTCTACCTGCTGTCATCCATGGATGAGCCACTTACTTTGCTTTGCCTCAGTCCTTCACAGGTAAAAAAGGACTTATTAATACTTCATAAGGCACCTGTGAGGAGTAAATGAGATAGTATATATATAAAGTGTTTGGTTTATGTTGTGCATGTTTTTTGTACAAAATTGACTTAAATACAAGCCAGTTATTTTATTTGGTGTTCAACAGAAGAACTGTGAGAAATCTTTTCACCTTAAATGCTGACTTTAAAGTCAAGCTCCATGGTAAGGTCCAACTTCCGCAGAGCTTACCTTACAGGGGCACCTGGGTGGCTCAGTCATTTAAGCGTCTGACTCTTGATTTCGGCTCAGGTCATGATCTCACGGTTTGTGAGTTTGAGGCCCACTATCAGCATAGAGCCTTCTTGAGATTCTCTCTCTCTCCCTCTCTCTCTGCCCTCCCCTGCCTGGGCTCTCCTCTCTCTCAAAAGAAATAAACATTTAAGAAAGAGCTTCCCTTACAATTCCACAGTTCTTAGCAGTTTACAAAAGGTTGCAATGACCCATTTTTTAGGCCTAGTGATTTTGAAACCATTGCCCAAAGATAAATAACACTTGCAGTCCTCAAGGAGGGATAGCTTGATTTAGAAATATCTCCTTAAATCCCCAGAAATCCCTGTGAAATAGGAAGAAAAAAATAAATATGAGCCGTGTTTGAAGTAGTGAATGTTTATGAGATAAAAGGCATATCCCCAGATTTTTAGGACAAAGTAAAAAGTTTGTTGCAAATGAGTCAACGTCCCTCAGATCTAATAACAAACAAATGAAGAAGGAAACAAAACCTTAGTATCTTTCCCATATGTTCATCAAGATAAATAGCAGGTAGCAACTGCTATTATAGGTCAGGTGCTGCTCTAAGCAGATTGCATATATTAGGGCATTTAATCCTCCTATGAATTTGTGAACAAGTATTGTTTCCATCCTCACTTTCCAGAGAAGGAAGCTGGGGCACAAAGATTAAGTAATTTTCCAAAGGTTTTATAATCCATGTGGCAGGGCTGGATTCAAACCCTCTCAGGCAGTGGGGTCTAGGAGGCCACACTTTTTGTCCCTGAACCTCAATACTTCTCTCGAGTGTTGCTGGGAACTTCTGGCACAGCCCTGACTTTATCCCCACTCTGAGAAGCAGCATAGTACAGTAGTTAAATGCACATAGTTTGGTGTCAAAAAGATTCATCCTTTAATCCCAGCTGCACCACTTAGTGGAGAAGCAGGAAGCGGCAAGCAATTGCCTTCCCGGCTCCCTCCATCTGAAACCGTGGATGGTGAAGAAACTGAGGTTTAAAGGATCAAGATCTTTAAAACAGAAACCATGTTCCATACCCGAACACTGAGTTGTTTCGCCACTTTCTGAGTCAGCTTGCTGTAGTCAGATCATCATGCATTCAGACAGAAAGTTTCTTGGACATCAGTGGTCTCAGATGCATTAAGTGGTATTTCATTTTTAATAATCTACTAAGGATAAGGATACATGGATAAGGCAGTGTGAATTATGAAGAACATTCATGTATTAACACTTTGAGTTACTGCTAATTCAAATGAGATAAACTCTTACTATTTCTTCCAATTTGCTGCATAATCTTCATTATCACTTACAGCATAGTTACAATATGCATAGAAGAGTTAAGCAGCTGGTAGGAATAGCAACCGCTTGGTGAGTACTCACTTTGTGCTAGGAGCTTTATTTAACCGATCTCATTCAGGTTCTTAATGAGGTTGGTAGGTATCTTGATCCCTCTTTGTTGATGGGAAATTGGACCACAGAGAGTCTCCAGCGATTCCCACTGTAGCCTAAAGTGATCCGGGCATTGTAAAAACCTTGAATAATTCTGATGCCCATGTGTATATATTTTACTGCAATCCTCTACTGCTTTCCAAAGAACAGATAAAAATAAGGTTATATTTATAGCTTCTGACCTGCTGCACTGTGGCTTTAAAGGTCACTGTCTAATATGTATCTAATAACTCTTTTGTTATAAAATTTGCACAGTTGTTGATTCCCCTCCCCCCCAAGTATCCTGCATCTCCAAATTAATCTCTAATTTGGAAGATTCTTTTGTGTGATTCTCACTAAAAAGTACCTTCAAACTGGGGGGAAAAAAACCCAAGAGTTTCTCTCCAAAACTATTATGCAGAAAGGAAAATCAGGTGACACTCTTCTTCAAATGTGGACAAAAGATTAGTTCTCATCAACTCAGCCTCTGGCTCTGAGTTATTTCACAGTTGCGGGGGCAAAAATTTTTGGCTGGGGGTTAATCACTTTTGGATGAAACATCGAGCTGTATAGAAATCATCCCCAGATTGTTGTTTCCTTCCTGGCACGCGAATACCACTAACTCATTAGCAGAATGAGCAAAGCCACTCTTGCAGCAGAGCAGGGCTTCCTTTGATGAAACAGCCTCTCCACAAGCTGTTCTCCAGAATCTGGGGAAGGGCTGTGTTAGTCTGTGTTATGCATGTTTCACTTTTGAATCCCGTTGGCCCACAAGTACCTGATGGTAATAGACACTTAATGCAACAGGGAACTAGTTACAAGACAGCAGTTCCAGGTTCTTCCTGGTTCATCTTTCACGTACATTCTTTTCTAAATTACCTAAATAACACACCCAGGGACATACGCACATTCACACACCATTCCAGGCCATATGAGTCTCTTCATTGTGTTCACAAACCAAAATGGATGTTTGAGAGAAGAAAACACAAGTGAATCGATCCACAGTAGAAATGGAAACCAACGCAATTGATCTTGGCCTGAGCTGTCCCTGTTTCCCCTCTGTGTCGGAGGCAGGCACACACATGGGTCACATCTAGTTTTCAGGTGTGCAGACAGGCAGTAGCAGTTCTCTGCTAGTCCTGAGCTGACACAGGAGACAAAGAGAGCAAAGCTGGTTGATAACGGGTGGTGAGAGAGGTTGTTCCTCCTTGCCGTCTTTCAAGAAACACCAATTTCCTATGGAGCAAAAGAAAACAGAACTTGTCACCATGTGTATGACCCTGTGAGACATTCCTAGAAGATAACTCTTCCAGTGAGGTAAATTTTATAAAGTATATAAGGTGCATGATTCTCCTGATGAATTAGGATTATTGGTTTAAACAGTTTATTGCAGGGCGCCTGGGTGGCTCAGTCAGTTGAACAGTTGACTCTTGATTTCAGCTCAGGTCATGATCTCATTGTTCTGAGATCAAGCCCTGTGTCAGGGTCTGTGCTGGGCATAGAGCTTGCCTGAGATTCTTTCTCTTTCTCTCTGCCCCTGCTCTCTCTCTCTCTTTCTCTCTCTCTCTCTCTCTCTCTCCCCCCCCCTCTCTCTCAAAACAAAACAAAACAAAACAAAACAAAAACATAGAGGCACCTGGATGGCTCATTCTGCTCAGGTCTTGATCTCATGGTTCATGGGTTTGAGCCCCACGTCTGGCTCTGTGCCGACAGTACGGAGCCTACTTGGGATTCTCCCTCTCTCCCTCTCTCTTTGCCCCTGCCCCTCTCATGAGCTCTCTCTCTCTCTCTCTCTCTCTCTCTCTCTCTCTCACACACACACACACACACACACTAAATAAATAAACCTAAAAATAAATAAATAAATAAATAGTTGATCTCTGGGACCAGAGTGGAGAGCTCCTCTCTGGAAGCTATAATAATTCTTAGCTACAAGGGTGCATTATTTGTTCCTGTGGAATAAGGTTGACTAAAAGGTACAGTTATGTTCTAGGAGGGACAGGAGATGGGCCAGGGTCACAACAGGAGGGCATGAGAAGTAGAGTTTGCAATAGCTGTAGGAAGCGAAGTAGGGCCTCAAGAAGATACTCAAATGTAAAATTATCCTTCAGCTGGTCCTGGGTATGAAACTCTTGAGGTAATCATACTCAGACCATATAGGAAAACAAGTATGGATGAGACAAATGAAAAGTCAGGAGAATTCATCTGAACAGTAAAAAACAAGATTATGTAGACTGCCTCTCAATTGTGGCTTAAAAATATCCACACAAGATGGCTGGTTATTCAGGTCTTTTGGTATTCATCCCCAAATCCTTTTGTCTTTCTTGATCTGCACAGAAATCAATTTAAAATGATGAACTGACATGTTAAATACCAATCTTAAATTTAACCGAAATTATTTTATGCCCCTGTGAAGCGTAATAATCCAGTATTTTGCTTTGTCTTAAATATGGAAGGGCAAGAAAGGCAGAAATTAAAAATAAAATAAAAGCTTTTCTCAAATTCTTTTTACCTTGGCAAGAACAAAGGAATGAGGGAAGTTGAGACTTGTAGGATTTCTGGTTACTGCTTGAGCTACTTAAGAAGATACCTTATTATGGTATTGGCACCTGGGTGGCTCAGTAGGTTGAGCATCCGACTCTTGATTTTGGCTCAGGTCATGATCCCAGGGTCAAGGAATCAAGCCTCATGTCGGGCTCCACACTGAGCGTAGATTCTCTCTTTCTGTCTCTGCCCCTCACCCCACTCATACTCTCTCTCTCTCAACAAACAAACAAAACAAGATACCTTAAGTTTGGTGAGGCCACACAGGAAACACTCATTATTTTGTGCCCTTTAGACATGTTGGGGCTTCTTCACAGGTGCTCACCATGCCCCTTCTGAATTAACTGAAGTGCCAGAGTTTATTCCAAAATGTGCTCTGAGTGTCCCTATGGAAAAAGCGATGGGGAGAGAGGCAGCAAACCAGGGCCTTGCCCTCCTTTGGTTCTAGGCTCTCCACCCCTGCTGGGGAAGCCAGTGGGTGAGGGAACAAGGAAGCACTCCATTTGCTTATGGTAGTGGAGTGAGTGAGGGAAGGAGCTTCCTCCTCCACTCAAAAGAGCCTCTCTCTTTTTTATTTTAATGTCTTTTATTTATTTCTGAGAGAGAGAGAGAGAGAGAGAGAGAAAGAGAGAGAGAGAGAGAGAGAGAGAGAGAGCAGGGGAGGGTAGCAGAGAAAGGGAGATGCCGAATCTGGAGCAGAGGAGCCTCTCTTAAAAGAAAAGATGAGAACTGTCTGCTTTCTACCTGAGCAGAGGATCTGGAGCAATTAGACATTCAGTTCCCAAGGCTTTTATTTTCATCTGTTTTAAGTCTTACCATAAGCCAGGGAGGGACGTGGGAGCTGGCAAAATGCAGTAGAGAACCCTGCTATTTACTGAACATGAACCATGGGCTGGGGACTCTGCTAGGACCATGCACACAAAGTAACTATAATGAGGTCCCTGTTCTAAAGGGAGTGGCATGCGTTCTAGTGGGTTTATAGTGGGCAAATTGAGACCAGAAATTGCTGTTAGTGATGGAAAGAGGCTGAGTTTGGAGGTAAGGATTCAAACTTCGCAAGAAGATGGGGAGGGGTGTTTTTCATACAAGGAAAATGATTGGTTATAGATGTTTTAGTCCAAAAAGTATTTGAACTGTGTTCAAAGATAAAACTACCATGTATTTCCCCTAAAACATATATATAAGAGGGATCCAAGTTATCGAAGAAGTTGTATCCAATTTATGTTGGCAATGCTGAGTTCACTTTTAAATGCTTTCAATTAACTATTGAATAGAGCAAAATAATATTTACAAAAATATATGTAAGCTATGGTATCATCCTGGGGAACTTAAAAAAAAATCTGTTATGAAAAATGTTAAGTACATACAAAAGTGAAGAGAATGATATCATGAATCCCTGGACCTCCACTCACCTCCATTAGCTACCAGTACATGGCCAGTCTTGTTTCATGTGACCCCCACCTATTTCATTACTTTAAAGGGAATTCTAATTTCATATCATTTCCTCCACAAATAATTTAAAATGTATCTCTAAAAGATAAAGACTTGTTTTTAAACATAATAGCAGAATCATAAGTTAATAATAAATAAAATTAATCGTAAGTCCTTAATATCAATGTCTAGTTTATGTTCCAATTTACCTAGAGACCTTTATCACAAATATGGATACTGTGGTATCCTCATGCTGCGTGACAGACTGCTCCAAAACATGGAGACTTCTTTTTTTCCTTTTTTTCTTTTTATTTCTAGGAGAGAGAGAGAGAGACAGCGTGAGCAGGGGAGGGTCAGAGAGAGAGGGAGATACAGACTCTGAAATAGGCTCCAGGCTCTGAACTGGCAGTCAGCACAGAGCCCGACGCAGGGCTCAAACCCATGAACCATGAGATCATGACCTAAGCGAAAGTCAGACGCTCAACTGGCTAAGCCACCCAGGCGCCCCAACATGGAGACTTTTAAAAAGAACCTATTAATATCTCTCATATAGGAAGGATTTTGACCATCAAGTCAATTTCCTTAGGATGTGTCAGATATTTCATTCATTTTGAGTCAGTCTTGGTAAGTTTACATTTTCTGGGAATCTATTCTGTCTAAGCTTTAAAATCTATTAGCATAAAGTCACTCATAATACCCTTTTGTTATGTCTATAGTATCTCTAGTTATGTCTCCTTTTTCCTTCATGTTATTGTTTACTTGTGCCCCTTTTTTTCTTTATCAGTCTTAGCAGAAGTTTGTCAGTTTTATTTAATCATCCTAAAGAACCAACTTCTGGACTTGTTCATTTTCACTATTGTACATTTGTTTCCTGATTTTTAATTTTTGCTTTTATCTCTATTATTTCTTACCTCCATCTTTTTTCTTGGGTTTATCTTGCTGTTCTTTTACTAATTTCTTTTTAAAAATTTAATGTTTTATTTATTTTTGAGAGAGAGACAGAGCATAAGTGGGGGGAGGGGCAGAGAGAGATAAAAAGAGGGGGGAGGGAGGGAGGGAGAGAGAGAGAGAGAGACAGAGAGAGAGAATCCGAAGCAGGCCCTAGGCTCTGAGCTGTCAACACAGAGCCCAACATGGGGCTCGAACCCATGAGCCATGAGATCATGACCTGAGCTGAAGTCGGATGCTTAACTGACTGAGCTACCCAGGCGCCCTGCATTCACTAATTTTTTAAGTTGAATTCTTTGTTCACTAATATGTGGCCTTTTTTTCATTTCAAATAGATGCAACAAAGGTTATATATCTCTCCATTGTTTTAGCTGCATGCCAAAAGTTTTGATATATAGAATTTTCATTATTATTTAGTTCTAATTGGTGCCTAATTTGCTATAATTTCTTCCTTGAGCAATTATTTAGAAGTATATTTCTTTACTTTCAAATATGGGAAATTTTGGTTATTATTTTGTTGCTGGTTTCTACGCTATGTAGTTGTCTTATACCATTCCTTTGAAATTTGTTGACACTTACTTTATGATCTATATGGAGTTATTTTTTTAAATATTTGTTTATATTTTGGAAGAGTACAAGTAGGGGAGGGGTGGAGAGAGGGGGACAGAGGATCTGAAGCAGGCTCTGCACTGACAGACTGACAGCAGTGAGCCCAATGTGAGGCTCGAACTCACAAGCCACGAGATCATGACCTGAGCCAAAGGCCAAAGTCGGTTGCTCAACTGACTGAGCCACCCAGGTGCCCTATATGGAGTTATTTTTTATTACAATTTTTTTCATCTTCTTCCACTCATTGCCAGTTATCTTTGCAGTTTCCTGGGAGGTAGGGGCTATTTTCTAGCATATCCTTCCAGTGAAGGTATACCTTTTGGGTCCTGGGTTTTATGTCTGCCCCTCCCCCCCCACCTCCAGAATGCAGTGCATATCAAGGCTCCTGTTCACCCACTTCAGCACAAACCTGCAAGAGGAAAGCCATTTCAGTGTTCTCTCCTCTCTGCATATTCCCCTTTATTTTTTTTTTAATTTTCTAATGTTTTTATTATTGAGAGACAGAGAGAGACAGAGCATGAGCAGGGGAAGGGCAGAGAGGGGGAGACAGAATCTGAAGGAGGCTCCAGGCTCTGAGCAGCCGGCACAGAGCCCAACGCGGGGCTTGAACTCATGAACTGTGAGATCATGACCTGAGCCAAAGTCGACATTTAACTGACTGAGCCACCCAGGCGCCTCAACCCCTTTAGTGTTTGACCCGCGTGTTCCTTACAGTCTATTCTGGCCAGTTTGCCAATGCACTACAATGCAGTATCATTCAATACATTATATTGGCTGTGAACCTCATCTGCCATAGTCCATTAATAGGAGTCTATACTGGTATCTTATTTGATTACTGTCGAATTCCTGTAAGATGCAGTAAGTAACATGTTCAAGGAGCTTTAAGGCTTTGGCATGTCCTAAGGCAGTCACTGGAAACACTGTTAAGGAAAAATTTTAAATAAAATACATAGAGTAGATGTTCTCAAGTATTAACCACCATCTAATAAAGAAATACACACTGAAAAGGGAGAAAGGATATAGGTTTTTTTTTTTTTCAATTTAACACTTATTGATTTTTGAGAGACAGAGAGAGACAGATCATGAGTGGAGGAGGTGCAGAGAGCAAGGGAGACACGGAATCCAAAGCAGGGTTCAGACTCTGAGCTGTCAGCAATGAGCCCAATGCAAGCCTCGAACTCACGAACCTCAAGATTATGACCTGAGCCAAAGTCGGATGCTTAACCGAGTGAGCTACCCAGGTGCCCCGAAAGGATATAGTTTTAAGTTCCATTTAAAATCATCAAAAATAAAGCCAATAAACCCAAATGACTCCTCATGTTCCCCCAAAAGATACATAGAAGTACTCATAGCAGTGCTTTTCCCATCAAAAACAGAAGAAAAAAAAACCAACGAATGCCTATCTGTGGTAGGACAGATACATAAACTGTGTAATACTGCACAGTAACAAAAATGAAGAAACTAGAACCACAGGCAGCTATGTAAAGAATCCCACAATGTCGAATGAGAAAAGTTCAACACAATAAGATATAAAGTTGTGTGATTCTTTTTCTATGAAGTTCAAACACAGACAAAACAAGTTTATTGTGTTACTGTTCAAAGTGATTGTGACCCTTGAGAGGTGAGTGACTGAGATGGGCACAAGGGACTTCTGTGGGTCTGATCATGTTCTAGTTTTTTATCTGAAAGCTTGTTACATAGGTGTGTTCAAATTGTGAAAATTAATTGGACTGTCCACTTTTTTGTGTTTGTGTTCTGTATATACACTTCAATAAAACTTACATTACAAAGAAAATCCAAAATGAAATATGAAAAGCCATGAATACTGCTATAGGTTTAAAAAGAAAAAAGGGCTGTGCTAACAAAGTGTTACCATAATGAGATTTTACTGTTTAATGACTTCTCCCAGAAAGCTTGGAGCCTTGATCTTGGAAAGTGGGAATAGGAAAAGTGGAGATACTTTTCTGCCGGAGGCCGGCTCCAGCAGGTCCAGGGGTCCCTGAAGGGTGGACAGTGTCGGCAAGAGTGAGTGAGAGAGTCCCGAGATCCTTTCTGATCACCAGGCAGACATCTCCGTCCTGTCGGTTTTGGTGTCTTTATTTATAGGTCAAATGATAACATGAGATCAGAAAAAGGAATTTTTACAATGGATACTCTTTGTGATAAGATGCTTTAGAACGTGTACAGAAGCAGGTTTTACAGAAATATTCTTGCAGAACTACTCCAATCATAGTGAGGTTGAGTAAATCTTACAACTAAGGAATTAGCAGGGTTAATATCCTGTTTCTTAGTGAAAAACAGGATAACACACATATTTGTTCTAAGTTAATAACGCTAAGATTAGGTCATAGGTTAAGTGTATAGATAGGCTGGGAGTCATTCTGTCTGGCTCACAAGAGGACGAATGGTTTTGAGCTGGTTAATAAGTTGTTTGTGGAAACCGTTTTGACCTGATGCTGAATGTGTAAACACCATGGAGGCCCTAACTGTGTCAGCCTTTGTTTTTGGGTTATGTTTTAGCTACTCTTATCTATCCTCATCCCAGCTGCCAAGTGTAAGGGAGGGTGTTTGCGGAAAGTAGGCCTTAGGGAAGGGACTGCCAGACATCAGCAGTTAGAAAAGGTGTACGTATTAACTGAAGTTCTGCCCTTATCTGTTGCTTAACTCTAAATTAGGCTCTTTGTCTCGGGGCCAGGCTCAGTTGTAACTCCTGTGTCCTTAACCCCCTCCAACCCCCTTTGGATCTGCAAGGCCCATAGGAAGAGTCTTTTGACAAGCATCCACAGAGCTTTTATCTAAAACCTCTTTTGAAAAGGCAGGAATATGCTTTTCCTTATGAGGTATCTGTGTGCGGAATATCGGTCTGATTTGGAATATTGTGAGGCCTGGTCAATACCAGCAGGCTTATTTCCAACATGAGCCAGTAGTAGCAGAAGGAGATACCAGTTTTCATTTCTCATGGAGGAGCTGTGCAAACACTGCCATTTCCTCACTGTGACTGTCATCCAGCGAGGCTGATGCGGCTCCCAGCACTTTTCCTTCCAAGTGTAGGAAATCACTACTTTCTCCCAAATAAGGTACACTGTTGAATTCCGGAACACTCTTCGCACTTGGACATCAGAGGTCAGAGCTGTGTGTTAACCTTATTCTTTGACATCGACCTCCTTCCACTGTAAACCTGCTTCCTCATCTGTAGAAAGAAAATGCATACCTACCACCTTGTCAGCCACCTGGTAACTGGTCTTTTATTTTGGTTATTAATAATATTAGAATACTGTAGAATTTTGAGTCTGGTTTTAGATTGTTTTTATTTGATTTCTGCAATGACTCTTCACCTGAGTGCAACGATCTCTCTGGAAACCCTAAATTATTCCTCTGCATGTAGCACAAGGAAAGATCTTTGTGCCACAGGAAAGTGGCTTCCTCGGCCCTCTCTGTAAAATCTTCACCACCAACAAAGTGGCATCATTTTATTAAGGAAGGCAGTGGGTCATTTCATTCTAGATTTACAGTGCGTCTTGGGCTGGGGAAAAATCCCAAGTTCTCTAAAGAAAAATTCCAACTCCGTTTACTCGCCAAAACTTGTCAGTAGATTCCTGGATTCCTTACAAGAATTTTGGTTCTCCATTTTAATTTATGCCCCTTCTTTTAAACATAGATTATCTCTTGTCCTGTTGTTTGTCAAGATTCCTACATTTTTCATTTTAACCTCATTTTCTGCATCATAGGCTTCCATTCGGAGATGGAGATAAATCACGCTGTCCCAGCCTGTTTGTAGTGTATTAATCATCCAGTTCTCTTCAATGGGCTTTTCATCTGGTTGCCTGTTTTACATCTGTTCATTCTTTCTTCATACAAGATGCACAGACGACTCCTATTTTCTACTTTGTTTTAAAATCTGGTATAAAACAGTGTGGTTTTCTCCACAACATTTCCATTGATTAAAGACATCAGAAACTATTTTAATTACAAGGACTCCATGATTTCTATCTACATTAATTATATCTTTGCATGTTGTAATATTTCATCTCTTCCCAAACCCCTCAAGGAAAGGAGCACCTGCAGTGACCTCTCAATCTGATTTTCTCAAGCCTTCCTTCTCTGAGAGTAGGCAGGTCTCAAATTTCCTCAGGGCAGAGATTACCTCATTTCATTTATCAGCTAATCCCCAGGTAAACCTAGGGATTCTTTTGTTATGGTGGGATATAGACCAGAATTGATTTGCAAGGCAACCCCCACCTCCAAACCAAAAAAACAACAAAACAAAACAAAAAACCAAACCAAACCAACAAACAAAAAAACCCATTGTATAATCTTAAAACAGGATATTAGAACAAACTTTTTGTTCAAAGATGTGTATCTTTTCTGAAGACTCAGTTATTTCCGAAGTGAACATAAACTGTAATTTTCACTTTAAAATTAGAATTAAGATAGAAACTATTATTAAAGTCATAGAGACATTCTGCTACTGCCTGTTATGTTTAGTCATATCATAATAACCATGACATCATTGATATAACCTAATATTCCTGTGCATTTTGGGTTTTATTTTGACAGTGGCTTTTATTTATGTTTCCTAAAATACAGATAAGAGATTGTTGTGTTCCCTCCTATGCCCCCCACCCCAAGGAAACATTTGAAGATTATTATTGGTATATTTCAAGAACTAAGGTTTCTATTGTCATTGACATAAAGAGTAACATTATAAGACACACTTGCAATTATCACCACCACCCACACCCCCTGACTCCCACGTCTCCATTTCTATCATAGGCCTTACTTAAAAGCCTCCAACTGTTGCTTAGTCCTGGAAGATGTTTCCCGTCAGATCTCAATACCCGGGAATGGGTGGTTCTCTGGAGTCACCTACTTGCTTTTAACCTACGTGGCCTGTCTATAGTTGTTGTTTAGAGTCTGTTCATTGACTTTTGTGTATCACCTCTCTCTTAATTCCTTTCACCTCAGTTTTTCATCCATTTGTTTATTTTTATCCTGCTATAATGTATGTATTTATATAGCTTTGCTTTGGGATAGTCAGGGGTTTGAATATAAGTAATATGATATGATATAGTATATAACACATATGTTTATATCACACACA
Source organism: Crocuta crocuta (assembly GCF_008692635.1). Classification (NCBI taxonomy): domain Eukaryota; kingdom Metazoa; phylum Chordata; class Mammalia; order Carnivora; family Hyaenidae; genus Crocuta; species Crocuta crocuta. The sequence goes on from NW_027532594.1 coordinate 1,690,467, forward strand.
CACACACACACACACACACACACACACATATATATACACCCCTTCTAAATATCCTGAATATCCTGACTATCCCATCCATCCTGATGATCCATGTGTGGATACCTTTATTTCAACATGTTGGAAATGTATCTATCCCCTTCCTAAAATTCTCTGCCATGAACTAATCCAACTAGTCTCCCAAATTGGTAGGAATCTTAACTTACTCTTTGACTCCTTTCTCCCTTTCCCATCATCACATCTAATTAGTCATCAAATCATCCCAGTTTACTGTGGGCTTTCCTCTCCATTCCCATTGTCACTGTCCCAAGTGGATTATTGTAAGTCTTTTGCCACTCCACTTAATTCTGTGTTCTGCTTCCAGAACAACCTTCCCAAATATATATCGGATCTTGTTAATGCCCTAGTTAAAATGTTCCCTGTCTCCCCATTGCCTATACAATGTTGCCAAACAACTTTGTGTGATGAACAAGGCTCTTCATGATTTGAACAGTGAACTCTTTTCTCTGGTGGGAGCTCAGAAGCAGACTCTGAGACAGACAGAGATTAGAGTCCAAGAGTTTACTCAGGGCATGGTCTTGGCATCACCAAGAGTTTACTCAGGGCATGGTCTTGGCATCACCACCTCTAGATAAGAAGGGAAGAAAGCAGAAAGGGGCTGAGAGAGAATTTGGGCTGTGACAAGCGACATGTTGGAACTTGTGTGCATGGAAATTGGCAAATGTTATAAATCAGGGCTTCCTCCCTTCTTCAGAGAGCCCAGTTTAGCAGCTAACCTCTGGCTGCAGTGCAGCCTCAGTCAAGGCCTCCTTGGCTAAAACCACAAAGTGTGGATTGATGTGAGGGATGTGAGGGAGCTGGGCATCTATAGCTCTGTGTCATCAGTCATGGGATGTTGACTTCCCCTGGAAAAGGACATGATCTTGGGCAAACCCTCTTCAGCTGGGGCAATTCCAAAAGAGTGCTGGCAGCTAAAGGCTATCTGTCTGTAAGCTCCTCACCCCCCCACTCCCAGAAGCTGGGTAGGCAAGTCCTTCAAAAGAAGCTCACCTCAGGTTCCAAATGGCTTCCTGTTTGCAGCCTGCTGGGCACCACTGGCTTTGCTGGGTTGGAAGCCATCTGGTAGAGCAAGGCTCAAGTGTGAGACTGGCCTTTGGCTCTCATAGCCTGACAGCTGTAACTGGTAAAAGAGTCTTTTGGCAAAGTCAAATGGTGTCCCTGGTCTTCTCTCCATCCCTTGAACTAAGAATTTAAAAATTATGGATTGTCACTCTCCTTTAGTAAGCTGTCCACCCCAAAGTCCCTTAATTCATCCACTTTTTTATGGTCTTTTATGATGGTGGTTCTCAACTGGGGACGATTTTGCCCCTGAAGGGACATTTGGCAATGTCGGGAGACATTTTTATTTGTCACTGCTGTGGAAAGGGGTACTACTGGCATCTTGTGGGCAGAGCCAGGATGCTGGTAAGCACTCTACAGTGCCCACACAGGACAGCCCTCACAACAAAGAATGACCCAGCCCAAAATGTCAATAGTGCTGAAGCTGAGAAACTGATCTATGGCAATACCACTCAATGGGCACTTCATTCCTGATAGCCCTGGGGGAACCAAGGAAATGCATTGTTTCACCTTGGCAGGTTCTGAGAGGGTCACAGTTGCCCAACCCCCTCCTCAATCCTTCAATCATGGCTGAATTGTTATTGCCTTTTACCCTGACCAGGCCAGGTAATCAATCTCAGATTCTGCCCTATTTCTCCGGGAATCTATTGCCTGTAGCCATTCCCATATCAGTTAGGTTGCTGTTGCAAGAAACATAAACCAACTCACCTTGATTTAAATAGAAAAAAAATTTTTTGACAAAAAATGGGGTAACTCACAGAAATCCCAAGAGGGCTGGATTCTGGTGTCCCTGTTGAAGTTAGGTAGCCCAATTCATCTGTACCCTAGCCATCTAAAATTATACTACATGGTCGGTCCGGTGAGGACACTTCCACTGGCTCCCCGAACATCGATTTGCACAGACCGTGAATTAGACAGGGTGCTGCACCCCTGGTGTCGGGCCATAGCAAGTCCTCAGCCCCTCTGCACTGGGTGCCCCTAATACTCTTCCTGCCACTGCTGGTGAAAATGCCCTACTGTCACTGCTTCTCCATGTCCTCTATCAAAGTCTGGGGCAGGTGTATTGAGAGGTTAACTGTGAATGATGCTGTGAGAGTGGTGATCTGGCAGTTTTAGCTTAGATGCAGGGAGGTGGCCTTTACCTGTGACCAGAGCTTGTAAGGAGGGGAGTTCCCCAGACATGAGAAGTGTTTAGGTGCTAGAGAGCAAAACAGTGATAACTTACAGGTGAAAAGGGTGTGAATTCCTCCTGACATTTGTGTACACTTCTGGCCATTTTGTTGTGAACACCTACAGTAGTGAAAGCTTGAATGTCTATAGGACTCTCTATTTTTCCAATGTGTCATCTCAGATTAATTTATAGGTTTCTGACCCTGTCATAACTGCTCTTTATCACACACACACACACACACACACACACACACACACACTCATACCTTGGTGCGATAGCCTATATTCCTCAGTATAAAAATAGGCATGTCTTCTAAAGATCTTACCTTTATTATTCAAATTCATGTCAACATGTGTTAGCGGTGCCAAAAGAAACAATGCTGAAAATAGTTTCCTAATGAAATAAAACTAGACAGCATGACTTTTCATTTTTGTCATTGATTAATTGTGTGCTTTTCTCCTTTATGAAAGCTAAATCCATGTGTAAAGCTACATCAAGGCAGAAAAACAAAGAGACTCTTTAAAAAGTTCTTAGTCTTAGTGTAACATTTTTATATATTGTTTTTCTCATTGTCACTTGATGAATCTTTCCACTCACATTTTCTGACAACATCTGAGAGGAAATGCTTTGTGCTTCAGAGATGAGCCAGTGATATTCTGATAGGGGTCTGCAAGAGTTTCTGGTTAGCTTGCCTTATGAAGTACCTGCATTGTCTAGAAGGCTCAGAAATTGCTAGTATGGTAGGGTAGTTACATTTTTTAAAGGTGAGTTTAATGAGGCCTTCTAAAGGAAGGATCCATCAGCAAGTCCATTTTGACTTTCACATGAAGATTAGTGACAGCTAATTTGCCTGTCACTGTTGGAGATGTTTGGCTGTGTTAGTAAGAACCCACTCTTAGAGGTTAAAATACCCAAACACAGGATTGCTTTTTTTGGTATTGCTCAAGGTGTCTAACCATACTTTCATCTATCTTCTGTCCAGTTTTATAGATGGAGAAACTGACGTGTAGGAAAAGCAGACCATAGACTCAGAATTAAAAGTCAAATGTTAAGAAACGAGTGATCAAATAAAAAAACCTAGTGCTTTTCCATTTAAAATGAAGACCAGTGTGGGATGGAAGACGGGGAATCCTTATCATCAGAAGCTGGAGATTACAGCTCTCAGTTTAACTCTTCACAGTGGCAAACTTTCTTCAACTTCTTTTTAAATAAACTCATTTTAGAATAGATTTAGGTTTATAGAAAAGTTGCAAAGATAGTATAGAGTGTTCCTATATACCCCACACCTAGTTTCCCATAATGTTAACATCTTATGATAGTATGGTACATTTGTCACAATTAACAAGCCAATAATGATTATTATTCCAATAATGATATACTATTATTAATGAAAACCAATATAGTTTATTCAAATTTCCTTCACAGTTTAAATTGAGATATAATTGACATGTAAGATTATATTACATTTCAGTGTACAGCATAATTATTTGATATTTATATATTGTGAAATGATTGCCATATTAAGTCTAGTTAATATTATTAATGCATATAGATACAGATGTTTTCTTGTGATGAGAACTTCTAAGGTCTACTCTGTTAGCAACTTTCACATATACAATGCAGTATTATTAACCATGGTCATTATGCTATACAGGACATGTCCATGACAATTATCTTATAAGCATAAGTTTGTGTGTACATTTTGACCAGTTTCGTCCATTCCTCCCACCCTTCCTACCCCTGCTTCTGGTGACCATCATTCTGTTTTCTTTATATCTATGAATTTGGGTTTTTTGTTTTTGTTTTTTTGGGTTTTTTTAAGGTTCCAGATATAAATGAGATCATATGGTATTTGTCTTTCTTTGTCTGATTTATTTCAGTTAGCATAATGCCCTCCATATATGTGGTTACAAATGGCAGAACTTTCTTCTCTCTTAAGGGCTTAATGATATTCCATTGTGTATGTGTATGCATATGTATGTATGTATGTACATATACATGTACATTGCATGTTTGTCTACTCTTTCTACAGGCCAGTTTCTCCATCCATGAAATGAGTGATAATATATGGCAGTATAAAAAGACACTTGAGCATTAAAAGAAAAACAATCCTCTGTGTGTGTGTATACACACACCACATTTCCTGTATGCATCCATACTTAGGTTGCCTCTATGTCTTGGCCATTGTAAATAATGCTGCAGTAAACATGGGGGAGCATAGATCTTTTGGTGTTTTCATTGCATTCAGATAAATACTCAGAAGTGAAATTTCTGGATCATATAGTAGTTCTATTATTGATTTTTTGGTTTGATCTAGTCCCACTGCTTTATTTTTGCTTTTGTTGCCTTTGCTTTTGATTTCAAATCCAAAAAGTCACTACCAAAAATGTCAAGGAGCTTAATGCCTCTGCTTTCTTCTAGGAGTTTTATGGTTTCAGGTCTTAATTTTTGTGTGTGGTATAAAAAAGTGGTCCAGTGTCATTCTTTTGCATGTGGCTGTCCAGTTTTCCCAATACAATTGCATATTCTTGGCTCTTTTGTTATAAATTAATTGACCATATGTGTGTGGGCTTATTTCTGGGCTATTTTGTTTCACTGATCCACTTGTCTGTTTTTATGCCAGTGCCATACTGTTTTTATTACCATAACCTTTTAAGATAGTTTGAAATTATAATGCCTCTAGCTTTGTCAAGAATTTTCAAGATCCTATTGTAGTTTCATACAAATTTTAGGATTGTATGTTCTTCTTCTGTGAAAAATACAGTTGGAATATTGATAGAAGTTGCACTGTATTTGCACATTGCTTTGGGTAGTATGGACATTTTAACAATACTCATTCTTCTAATCCATGAGCATAGATTATCTTTCTATTTTTTTTTAATATTTTTTTAAATTTATTTCTAGGAGAGAGAGAGAGAGAAAGAGAGAGACAGCGTGAGAAGGGGAGGGTCAGAGAGAGAGGGAGATACAGACTCTGAAATAGGCTCCAGGCTCTGAGCTGGCAGTCAGCACAGAGCCCGACGCGGGGCTTGAACCCACGAACTGCGAGATCACGACCTAAGTGAAAGTCGGATGCTTAACCAACTAAGCCACCCAGGCGCCCCTAGATTATCTTTCTATTTATTTGTGTCTTCAGTTTCTTTCATTAGTGTCTTATAGTTTTCAGTGTATACAGGTCTTTCACCTCTTTGGTTAAATATATACCTAGTTATTTTATTCATTTTGATGCAATTGTAAATGGGGTTGTTTTCTTAATGTCTCTTTCTAATATTTTGTTATTAATGTATAAATACAACAGAATTTTATATATTGATTTTGTATCTTGCAACCTTAATGAATTCATTAATTAGTTCTTTTTTTTTAATAGTTTATTGTCAGGTTGGTTTCCATATGGCACCCAGTGCTCATCCCCACAAGTGCCCTCCTCCATGCCCATCACCCCCCCTTCCCCTCACCGCCACCCCCATCTGTCCTCGGTTTGTTCTCGGCATTCAAGAGTCTCCCATGGGTTGCCTCCCTCCCTCTCCCCCACTATTTTTTATTAGTCCTAATAGTTTTTTGGTGGAGTCTTTAGAGTTTTTTTTTAATATGTGATATCATGTGATCTGCAAATAGTGACAATTTTAGTTCTTTCTTTCTGATTAGGGTAACTTTTGTTTCTTTTTCTTGCCTAATTGCTCTCGGTAAAACCTCCAGTAGTATGTTGAATAAAAGTGGCAAGAGTAGGCACTCTTGTCTTGTTCCTTTTCAAGCAAAAAGCTTTTCATTGTTGAGTATCATGTTAGGCATGGGCTTGTCACATACAGCCTTTATTATGTTGAGGTGTGTTTCCTCCATACCCACTTTGTTGAGCGTTTTTATCATAAATGGATGTTGAATTTTGTGAAATTCTTTTTCTACATTTATGAGATGATTTTTATCCTCCATTTTGTTAATGTGATGTATCACGTTGATTGATCTGCAAATGGTGAACCATCCTTACATTACTGGAATAAATCCCACTTAATCATGGTATATGGATAGTTTCCTTATTAAAGCTGCAAAAAATGAAAGATTCCAGTGAGCCAAGAGATAGCACTGATTCCGCTGGTGATAGTGAAAGCCGTCCTACACAATAACCCTCTTCTCTCTTGTCTCCTTCATACCAGCCGCAAAGTTTTCAAAGGTAAATGGAGGTTAATTTGTTTATTGTTCTTTATAGTTGTATTTTCTTTATTATTTTGTATTATATTACAATATTGTAATCATTTTTAAATGAATATGTTTGAGTTGTGGAATGAATCATCTGAGTTTCTATTATTTCTTATGGGGACATTCACTTTGATATACAAGTGCTTTGCATTACAAGCTTCTTTCTGGAATGAGCTATGCTCGCAAAGCAAGGTTTTACTCTCTTTGGAGAATCTACAGTTCAGATCCGATTGCACCATAGTTGCCAAGAATCAGGCGCTGCTGCATTCAGAAATGAATGGCCTCTGCCCTCCCTGTTCCCTCCATCTGCGCTTTGCCTTCCCAGGTCCTCGCGCAGCAACTCCTCACTCTTAGGTCTGTCCTCACAGAGCCCTCTCTTTATCACCTGACCTGAAATGTCCCCTGCCGTCCTCTATGCCCAACCCTGCTTCAGATTTCTTCGTAACATTTGTTCATTTATGACATTATAAAAATATGTGTTTTTTAAAATTTTAGTTGTCTGCTGCTGCCTCCCTGACCTCTTTGCTACAACATATGAGTCCAGCGGGAGCCAGGAATCTGCTTTGCTCACCACATTATCATTGAGTCTCTGCTCACTCAATTAAAATGCTTTGCTTCATTTTTGCAAAATATAGCACTAGCCATTTGGTAGCACAAACTACTTTTCAACTTTACTTTCATGAGAAGAAATTCAAGAAGGCTTTGTTCTAGCTCATTTTTGGTACTAATTTTTTTGTGAGAGGTTTTTTTGTATATAACTATATTTTCTTTTTTCAAGATTTCTTTAAAGTTTATTTATTTATTTGAGCGGAGGAGGATCAGAGAGAGAGAGAGAGGGAGAGAATCCTAAGCAGGCTTTGTGCTGGTAGCCCAGATCCAGACACAGGGCTTGATCCCACGAACCTCGAGATCATGACCTGAGCAGAAACCAAGAGTTGGACACTTAACTGACTCTTGGTTTAGATAGTGAATACAGGTGCCCCTATTATCTAAGTATTTTAAACATTGAACTGATTGACTTATGTAGAAGATATATATCAGAGTTTCTCAGAGATTGGGATTTGGAATTTTTTCTTCATCATATTCTTTGTTTTATTTCTTTTTTAAAGAGTTTTTAGTTATTTTTGTTTATTTTTAAGTAATCTCTACACCTAACACAGGGCTCAAAGTTACAACCCTGAGATCAAGAGTCACACACTCTACTGACTAAGCCAGCCAGGTGCCCCTGGCTTTTGTTGTTTTGTTTTGTTTTTTTTCAGTTAATTTTTATTTGAAGCCATCACTAGAAATTGGAAGTTTGCAAAACCTAATTAAGAACAAGGTTTTTCTTCACAAAGTTACTTCATTAGTATTTACTGTATAATGACCATTACGTGCTTTTTTTGTTTTTTTTGGGGGGGGGTTCTTCCTTAAATAGTTTATTGTCAAGTTGGATTCCATATAATACCCAGTGCTCATCCCAACAAGTGCCCTCCTCCATGCCCCCCTCCCCATCAGCCCTCAGTTTGTTCTCAGCATTCAAGAGTCTCTCACGGTTTGCCTCCCTCCCTCTCCCCAACTATTTTTCCCCTTCCTCTCTCCCATCATCTTCCATTAGCTTCCTCCTAATGCACCTATATGTGCAAACATACAGTATTTGTTCTTCTCTGCCTGACTTATTTCCCTCAGCATAACACCCTCTAGTTCCATCCACATTGCTACAAATGGCCAGGTTTCATTCTTTCTCATTGCCATGTNGATGTATCAGTTGTAGGAAGCTTCTGGTGGAGTCTGTCGAGTTTTCTATGTAGAGTATCATGTCATCTGCGAAAAGTGAAAGTTTGACTTCTTCTTTACCAATTCTGATGCCTTTTATTTCCTTTTGTTGTCTGATGGCTGATGCTAGGACTTCCAGCACTATGTTAAACAACAGTGGCGAGAGTGGGCATCCCTGTCATGTTCCTGATCTCAGGGGGAAAGCTCTCTGTTTTTCCCCATTGAGGATGATGTTAGCTGAGGGCTTCTCATAAAATGGCTTGTTTAAGTAAGTTTCTTCTATCCTGACTTTCCTGAGGGTCTTTATTAAGAAAGGATGCTGTATCTTGTCAAATGCTTTTTTCTGCATCTATCGACAGGATCATATGGTTTTTATCTTTTTTTGTTGTTGATATGATGTATCACATTGATTGATTTGCGAATATTGAACCAGCCCTGTAATCCAGGAATGAATCCCATTTGATCATGGTGGATAATTCTTTTTATGTGCTGTTTTATTTCTTGTTTTGTTTTATGTTTCAAATATATATTTAGACCTTCAAACATTGTAATGATAAAAAATATTCAATTTTCATATTTTAAATCTTAAATATTCAATTTTAACTTTACAGTAACTATATACAATATCCACTGTTTCTAAGGAACATGAAAGGATGATGTCAACTTGCAAAGGACAGGGAATAAACAGCCAGAAAGTGATATTAAGATAGTTTTTTACTCACCATCTTCAAAAAGGAATGAAAATTGCTTAAATATAAAAGAAATCTTATCTGAGAGGAGAAATAAAGAATGACTTTTCTAAAAAGGAAACATGTTTAAACCATGTCTACCATAATAGTGGAGATGTAATACTGACCCTGATAATCATACCATGTTCATTCTTTACCAAATTCTTTAAGCTTTTAAATGTCATTTTCTTGTATTAGTTTAACCAAAATGATGGTCAGTACAACCATCTGACATTTTTATACTGATGACACTTGGGTACATCTAATCAAAGTTCAGCAACTGTTTTTTTTAAACATTTATTTATTTTTGAGAGAAAAAGAGCATGAGCAAGAGAGGGGCAGAGAGAGAGAGAGAGAGAGAGGCACAGAATCCGAAGCAGTTTCCAGGGTCTGACCCAAAGCAGGCTCCAGGGTCTGACCCGTTAGCACAGAGCCCGATGCAGGGCTTGAACTCACAAGTGGTATGAGATCATGACCTGAGCTGAAGCCGGACACCCAACCCACTGAGTCACCCAGGCACCCCAGCAACTAACTATTAATAAAGTAGAAATAAAGCCCCTCTACTGCTCATGCTCTCTGTCCCTCAAAAATAAATAGACATTAAAAATTTTTTTAAATAATTGGTTTATTCTTTTTTTTAAGTTTTTATTTTAATCACCCAGTACTCATCACAACAAGTGCACTCCTTAATCCCCATCACTTATTTCACCCATGTCCCACTTACCTTCCTTCTGGTAACCATCAATTTGTTCTCTATAGTTAAGAATCTCTTTCTTGATTTGTCTCCCTCTTTTTTTTTCTGTTTGCTCCTTTGTTTCATTTCTTAAATTACATATATGAATGAAATCATATGGTTATTGTCTTCCTCTGGTTGACTTATTTCCACTTAGCATTACTGCTCTCTAGCTCCATCCATGTTGTTGCAAATGGCAAGATTTCATTCTTTTATGTACATGTATATCACATCTTCTTGATCCATTCATCAATCAGTGGATGCTTGGGTTGCTTCCATATCTTGGCTATTATAAATAATGCTGCTATAAACATAGGGGTGCATGTATCCCTTTTATTTAGTGCTTTTGTATTCCTTAGGTAAATACCTAGTAGTGCAATTGCTGGATCCTAGGGTTGTTGTTCTATTTTTAACTTTTGGGAGAAACCCCATACTGTTGTCCAGAGTGGCTGCCCCAGTTTGTATTCCCACCAACGTTGCAAGAGCATTCCTTTTTCTCCACATCCTCACCAACACTTGTTTTTTCTGTTTTTTCTTTTTCCATTTTTTAAATGTTTTATTTATTTCTGAGAGAGGGAGAGAGACAGCATGAACAGGGGAGGGTCAGAGCGAGAGGGAGACACAGAATCTGCAACAGGCTTCAGGCTCTGAGCTGGTTGTCAGCACAGAGCCCGACGCGGGGGTCCAACCCACGAACCGTGAAATCATGACCTGAGCTGAAGTTGGATGCTTAACCGACTGAGCCACCCACGAGCCCCTGTTTCTTCTGTTTTTGATTTTTGCCACTCTGAGAGGTGTGAGGGGATATCTCATGGTGTTTTGATTTGCATTTCCCTGATGAATGATGTTGAGCATCTTTTCATGTATCAGTTGGCTACATATATGTCTTCTTTGGAGAAATGTTTGTTCATGTCTTCTGCCCATTTTTTAATTGGATTATTTGTTTTTTGGGTGTTGAGTTTTTTAAGTTCTTTGTATATTTTGGATACTAAGCCTTTATCAGATATGTCATTTGCAAATATCTTCTCTCATTCTGTAGGCTACCTTTTAGTTTTGTGGATTGTTTCCTTTGCTGTGCAGAAGGTTTTTATTTTGATGTAGTCCCAATAGTTTATTTTTGCTTTTGTTTCCCTTACTTCAGGGGATCTAACTTAGAAAAATATCGCTATGGCCAATGTCAGAGAAATTACTGCCTGTGCTTTCTACTAGGATGTTTATGGTTTCACATGTCACATTTAAGTCTGTAATATATTTTGAGTTTATTTTTGTGTATGATATAAGAAGGTGGTCCAGTTTCATTCTTTTGCATGTAGCTGTCAAGTTTTCCCAACTTCATTTGTTGAAATGAATGTATTTTTTTCAATTGGGTACTCTTTCCTGCTTTGTCGAAGATTAGTTGACCATAGAGTTGAAGGTCCATTTCTGTGTCCTCTGTTCTGTTCCATGAATCTATCTGTCTATTTCTGTGCCAGTACCATACTGCTTTGATTGCTACAACTTCATAAGACAACTTGAAGTCTGGAATTGTAATGCTTTCAACTTAGTTTTTCTTTTTCAAGATTGCTTTGGCTACAGGGTCTTCTGTAATCCCGTACAAATTTTAACATTTTAAAAAAGATTTTGTTTTGAAGTAATTTCTATGCCCAATGTGGAACTTAGACTCACAACCCTGAGATCAAGGCCCAACTGAGCCAGACAGGCACTGCCATGCAAATTTTAGGATTTTTTTTTTTTTTGGTTCTGTGAAATATGCTGTTAATGTTTTGATAAGGATTGCACTACTTGGGTAGATTGCTTTGGGTAGTATAGACATTTTAACAATACTTGTTCTTCCAAACGATGAGCATGGAATGCCTTTCCATTTCTTTGCGTTGTCTTCAGTTTCTTTCATCAGTGTTTTATAGTTTTCAGAGTACAGGTCTTTCATCTCTTTGGCTAGGTTTATTCATTAGTATCTTCTTATTTTTGGTGCAATTTATAAATGGGACTGTTTTCTTAATTTCTCTTCCTGATGGTTCATTATTGGTGTATAGAAATGCAACAGATTTCTGTACATTGATTTTGTATCCTGAGCCTTTATTGAATTCATTTATCAGTTCTAGCCATTTTTTGATGAAGTCTTTTGTTTTTTCTCTATACATGGTATCATATAATTTGCAAATAGTGGAGGTTTTACTTCTTCCTTACTGATTTGATGCTTTTTATTTCTTTTTGTTGTCTGATTGTTGTGGCTAGGACTTCCAGTACTATGTTGAATAGAAGTGGCGAGAGTGGACATCCTTGTCTTATTCCTGACCTTAGGGGAAAGGCTCTTGGTTTTTCCCCATTGAGGATGATGTTAGCTGTGGATTTTTCAAGTTAATTGGTTTATTCTTATCTGCTAAGAAATAAGAGAAAGATGTGACAGGTTTCATAATTTTAATGTAGTATGAAATTTACAATATATATTTAAATGTTCATTAAAGGAGTATAGCGGATTGGTGAGTGCTGATTCCCATTTTGTCTCTTTGGTTGGTTATCATTACAAATAATAACTTATAGGACATAAGTTATTTTTCTTATTACAGCTAGGAATTGGAATTACACTAACAGAATAGGAATAATAAGGGGAAAGTTGATAGAAAAACCCCAAATGACATTAATTTATACTGTGAATCTCATAGTAAGAAATAATGAATAAAACAAACTGGGCATTTCTGAGAAGTCTTAGAAATCACAGTCCATGCAGACTGGTTCTGTTGTTGCCTATTAATAAGCTGGCCACTTTCTGCACTCAGATTGAGAAAGTCATTATTTTTCTTTGTTGGTTGTAATTCTGCTGATGCTGGTAGTCTTATTATAGCAGTCCTGTAACTCAGTTGGCTAGGATTGATTGGTAGACTCTGGGTCTTTATTGATAACCTTTACTGACCTTGTTAGATTCACAAATCCTCATTATGGCCAACGTCCAAAATGCTTCATGAAACGAAATGTTTTGGCACAAGCTTGTGATTCTGTGAACACTGGCCTGAAGAGAGTTGCTTTGCAATGAGAGACCATTGCTACCTGAATCAAACAATTTTCCTTGAAAAATCCCAGTGTAAAAAATCCCAGTATATATATATATATGTATTTGTTTATTTCCAGGCAGAACACATCTTTCTCTCTATTCCTGCATTCTCTGTACACCAAGGAAATCAAAGCATGCCTTGAATTCTGATAATGCCTGCATCAACACAAAAAACACTAAATCGTATCCATCTCTGTGTTGACATAGATCGAGGTCTTTTCTAACTTTTACAGTAAAATTGAATTCCTGCATAAAAGAATTGTTTCATGCAATAAGATGTAATCTCTTAAACCTTTTACCATTGGTTTCTTCTCACTGAACTTGGAGAATTATGTTTTGAGAATATGGATGTGTTAGTGAAGGAAATAATGTTTCGAAACCCAAAGAAGCAGCTTTTTATTGGTATTCATAAAAATCAAATTCTTATTTCCTGGAAGAGGAAAGCAAATGAGGACATTCCCTACAATAACTTCATGAATTAGTTCATAAATTTCCTTGAGTGTCACCCACAGTGTGTAGAAGCCTACTTTACATGCTCTGGAGCATCAGGAGAAAAATACTGGAGGAGGTGTTTTGCCCTCAAGGATTGTAATTAATCTTAAATGAGAAACATATAAGAACACAATGTGTGTGTATACATATACACACGTATCTATGTTACCTACTTTCATTATCATCATCATTATTGATCTTCTGCAGCTAAATACAGAGATTATAACTAGGGGTGCTGGTTGTGTTCAGGACAAAGAGGAAGTAGTGAGTTGGAAAGTACAGTTAACATAATTTTTAAAAATCTCTGCTACCATTGTCATAGTCCTCTACGTCTTTCTTTACTTTTTTTTTTAATTTTTAAAAATGTTTTATTTATTTCTGAGAGAGAGTGAGAGAGAGAGAGCGTGAGCAGGGGAGGGTCAGAGAGAGAGGGAGATACAGAATCTGAAACAGGCTCCAGGCTCTGAGCTGGCAGTCAGCACAGAGCCCGACACGAGGCTTGAACCCACGAAACGTGAGATCATGACCTGAGCCAAAGTTGGACACTTAACTGACTGAGCCACCCAGACACCCCTACTTCTTTTCTTTTCAAGTCAGTGCCTTAGTTTGACCATGTATGACTTAAAATAGACATACATGACTGTCCTACAGCAAGAGTATGGAAAGAACTTGCAGCAGGAGAGTAACGAAGGACACACTCGGACCTTCAGTGTTCCCCACCAACCTCTTCATTCTATAAAGAACTGTAGTCTAGAGTTGACATTGGCAGAAGGATTTATGAAGTCTTTTAGTGTGCCCATTTGTTTTATCCAAGGTCCCTTACTAGTTGGGACCTGAAGACCAAGCTGATGTCTCCAGGAGGACCTCTCACACTTGGTACAGAAGCCACTGTCTTTATAGTGCTGTCTTACAGGAGACTTGTAGCTCTCCCCTGCCACCTAGACTTTATTAGGAACATCCCAGGCTCTCAGCACATTTTTCCAAATCTTAAACCTTGAAAAAAAATGGGACAAAGTCTCAATCTTTTCATTCCAGTGGGCTTCTTGTCTCCTTATAAAAGTAACCACCATTTTCAAAAATCTTCAAGCTCTATGTAGTAATGGCAGTGGAGGTGTGTGACGCCTTCAGACTCACCAAGGCCTTACTAAACCAGATGCATGTTAAACCTGCCCATCTACATCCTCGCCACCTCATACAAGGAGTGTAACTCAGGGAAGCTTAGAATCAAATTTGAAGCTGCCTGCTACATATTTTATCTGAAAAAATTATGCAAAGTATGCACTCCCATGTATATATAGCCACATTTCACATCAAAACACTCTGAGTTTTTGTTTAATCTCTCAAATACTTAAGTAAATTTGATAACTTAGGAATGGTCATGTTTACCCTGTGGTTTTGCCTAAATCTTGGTCCATTGTCAGTGTGGGTATAAATACTTAAGTTTGAAAATGATGGAAGTACTAACTGGCTTGCAAAAATTACAAAACAAGTGCTTTGGAAACTCATGGGAGGAAAAAAATAACTTCTGTTTGGTAAATATTCAAAGAAAACTTGATGGAGGAAAATTTATTTTCAATTTTGTCATTACTGGCATAGACTTGGGCCAACCTTGTGCACATATCTTTGATCTGTGGAATGCTTCTCCATTCCCAGTCCTTCTGTATGCATTTCGAGATGGCAGTTTCTGTGGAGTTTTCAACAATGGTCAAAGGGTGATTAATGAGAGGTGTTGTGTTGAGAAAGTGCAGGTTGGGGGTGCCTGGGTGGCTCAGTCGGTTAAGCATCTGACTCTTGATCTCGGTTCAGGTCATGATCTCACAGTTCATGAGTTTGAGCCCCATGTAGGGCTCTGCACTGATGGCAATGGTGCAGAGCCTGCTTGGGATTTGTCTCTCCTTCTCTCTGCCCCTCCCTGGCTTGTGCTCTCTCTCTCTCTCTCTCTCTCTCTCACACACACACACACACACACACACACACACAATAAAACAGATTAAAACAAAAGTGCAGGTTGTATTTGTAGTAAGGAAAGGCTGTTTTGGTTGAAGTATGACAGGTTATGGTGTCAGGTTAAAGGAGGAATGACACTCAGGTATGAAAGACACAGGTGATACAACCTTTCAGAACATACAAGTCTTTGGGAGAAGAAAGACCCTTTCTCCCACCACAAAAAGAAAGCAGACCTCTCTGCCTGCTTCCATCAGGGATTTTAATTTTTTTTTTCAGGAAGGTGAGAGCATATCATTATAAGTCCATGGATTTTTAAAAAACAGAGTGTCATCAGCCACTGATAGGTATAAAATATCTCATTTTATAATGAATTGCAAAATGGTGCTATTCTAATTCTATCATGTCTTTGTGAGGTATTAAATTACAGAATGCAAATTTTATTTATTTATCTCCTTAATAGATAAGATGTTGATCTTAAAACAGCTTTGGAGCTTAGATGGACAGGGAAAAGACCACCATGTTCTGAACAAGCCAGTGTTTAATAAACATTAAAAAATATTATAATAATAGGTTTTATTTAATTTCTTTCTCTCACCTAGTTGTTTCAAAGTGAGTGTGGCAGGTCAGTGTGGTAGCTTTCTTCATCTGAGGACCCAGATTAGTTCCAAGTCATGACCCTGCCATCTCCCAGCTAGGGTGCCTTCAGCTTCAGTGTGCATAAGAAGTCCCCAAGGATTTTGTGAAAAATCCAGATTATATTTTAGAAAGTCTGGCATGAGACCTGAGATTCTGCATTTCTAACAGTTCCCTGATGATGCAGTGCTGCTGCTCCCTGACCTCACCGGGGTAGCAAGGCCCCCGGGTGTTATTACTGCCTGCACTGTCAAAACGGAGCCACTGGCACATCCAGAAGCTGCCCTGCAGGAAAGGGAAAGGCAGGGTGGCAGAGGCCCCTTTGATGACTCGGAGGTGAAACATAGCACATCTGCCTACATTCCTTGGGTGAAATCTCAGTGGTGTAGCCACTGTTAGCTGCAAGAACATCTGCGAAATGCAATCTTGCTGGGAGGCCGTGTGCACAGCTAAAATTCTATTACTTTTGAAGAATGAGGAGCAGATGTTGGCAGACAGCTCACAGTCCCTGTCACATTACTCTATCTACAGTTCCCTCGTGCACCTCCCAGAAACCTCAGAAGGTGAGGCATACCCAGAGATGTGTCCGGGATGCTTTCCAGACCCGCACTTCACAGCATTCTTTCCTTCCGCACCTTCTTGAAAAATTCCGCTCCTGGAATTTCCTGAGTACAGAGGTGGTCTCTTTAGAGAGAATGTGTGAACAGACTTTCTTTCTACCTTCATGACTTGGAAAGTGAACAAAATGACCAGATTATACTTCAAGATCGACGTATTTAATGCTTCCCATTTTGTTGAGAATAAATTGATGCTTCCAACCCAGGATCATATCGTTCCAGCAAAGACAGTCTTGCTGGGCTGGATCAACTTGCTTGCAGGTTCTCCCATCCAGCGAGTGAGATAAAATAATAAACGAGTCCAGGCCATTGGCAAGATGCACAGGCAGCCTGAGAATGAATCATAATCACAGTACATTTACAATAAAGCCCCAGTTTATATGCAGACAGACAACACATTAGATGGTCAAATAGCTCAAGGATGAAAATGAAAATTGAATGAAAAACTTATTGTTCATGAGGGATGATGTTTGTCCTACTATTTTTATTTACCTGATTGAAAAGTGTCTGGCTTATTCACTGAAGGAAAATTTCATTTCCTGATACCCTTCTCAGTACTTGAGCAAATGAAATAGAATTAACTAAAAATGGAATGATATAATCTGCTTTAGCCAAAAGGCTAGAAGGGCAAGGAATGATTGAGCGACCACTCCATGGCTGCTCTAATATGTCCCAAATGTAGGAAGAGATACTGAGCTACTCACTAAAAAAAATTAAATATGTATATTATCCCCTCAAAATACAGACCAAGGGAACAATGAGCCTTTAGTCGGATTTTCTCCCCAGTATGGCAAATCTATGCTCTCTTTCATTGCAATAAAAAAATCTCAAAATAAGAGGAAGCCCTGAAATATTCCTTTTGAAATCAAATAAGGCTATAGCATGCTTGCATTAGCCCCAACAGTTGTTTCCAATTATTGTGACCAAATTGTCTCATCTGCGTTTTTTTAGAGAAACAGTATTTGCATTTGAGGAGGAAAACTGAGAATTGAATTATTTTATGTAGACATTTGGGACTGCAGCAGCAGTCAGGAAGAAAAGGAAGAATTCTCTCGAGATTATGAGTCAAAAGATGTAGATTTAAATTTTTTTATAGTTTTTATTTATTTTTGAGACAGAGAGAGACAGAGCATGAGTGGGGGAGGGGCAGAGAGAGAGGGAGACACAGAATCTGAAACAGGCTCCAGACTCTGAGCTGCCAGCACAGAACCTGATGCGAGACTCAAACCCATGAACCGTGAGATCATGACCTGAGCCAAAGTCAGACACTTAACCGACTGAGCCATCCAGACGCAAATCCCAGCCACTTTGTTCTCAAATAATCATGGTAATGATGAAATTAGCAACAAAGAAGATGCTGCTGCTGCTGACAATAGCCGACATCTGTAAGAGCCCTTGCTGATGACATGGCACACTGTTCAGAAGCTTTCATGGTGATACATGAATTGTACTAGAAACTCTTTGAGGCAAGTAATATTATAATCCCCACTTTATAGATGAGAACAAATGAGGCAGACATACTAAGTAAGTCCCTTGAGGTCGTATAGCTAGTATAGCAGACATTGTTCACTCAAAACCTGTTTCTTTTTTCTGGACACAAAGCCAATCTGACATTTCCTAGCCTTTTTGCAGTGAGAGAGGCCAGTGGACTAAGTACCAGCTGATGGAATAGGAGAGATGTGTGCCATTTTTAGAAGCTAGTGTACCCCTCCCCATGCACCTGTCGCTGGCTAGATGAAGATGATGAAGAGGCACTGGAGGGTAGCAGAGCCATGGGTGGAAGGGGTCTGGGTTCCTGAATCACTCTCAGCAATCAGGAACAGGCTTCTTAGAGAATCACATAGATGAAAAACAAACTTCTACTTTGTCTGAACCGTTACCCCTTCAGAGCTCTACCTGCTACCATGGGGTACCCAGAACTGGCTAAAACCCTAGGAAGTGGAGGAATCTGAATTTGAATCCAGACAGTCTGGCTGCAGACTCTACCTTGGTTCTATCACTTAACCTATTTCTTTATTTGAAAATGACAGTGACTGTTACAACTGGTTTCTCCAGGCTTCTAAACTGATGTATTGAGGTCTCCAGAAGAAGACTGAATTCTGTATAGTTTCTGAAACAATCTAGGATGGTAAGAAGTACCCGGTGAGGTGTTCTGCTTGGGTTTTGGTTAATATTCTACCCAAGGTCAGAGCGTTGCCATACTTTCTCTCTCTGGGGACCTTAGTCATCCCTCAGCTGGACTTCTCTATAGGCTCTCTGATGTCTTTCTGTCATTCCCCATCTCCAGATGAAATGTCTTCCAGCCCAGGCCAGATGCAGCCCATCTTCTCTGTAATGTGTGCCCTTGTTTTCACTTGAGGGGCTTTGCCTGCTACACTGCCAGTTCTGGGGCACCTGGGTGTCTAAGTCAGTTGAGTGTCTGACTCCAGCTCAGGCCATGATCTCACAGCTCTCCGCAGTTCTCTAGCTCAAGCCCCACATGGGGCTCGCTGCTGTTAGCACAGAGTTCGCTTTGGATCCTCTGTCCCTCTCTCTCTGCCCCTGCCCTGCCTTGTGCTCTCTCTCTCTCAAAAATAAATAAACATTTAAAAAAATTTTAATGCTAGTTCTCCTAACTCCAGTCCCTCCCACTATAGCTTTTTCCTATCTCCCACTTGTCTGCTGCTGAGACCCCAGTGTGGCATAAGCCAACTTGCCTGACTTTTCACCCTATCAGTATTTGTCCTGCCTACATGAAAGGGTTATCATAAGGATGATTGTAGGTATACAAAGGTGTGTTGTAAATGTACAGCATGAAATTAGTAACATGTTTAAATCTTTAAATCTCTTGTAAAAGAGGGAATTTTATTTTTTCAAATAGATATTAGTTGAAGAAGTGACCCAAATATATTTTAAATTATAGTTTTAAAATTTTTATTTTGCAAATGAAATTAATCCAAATACACTATGTGTTACATGAGCATTTTAGAAAGAATTGAAGTGAAAACTGAATATAATGTTGGCGTATAAAAGTAATTACCAAAGATCACAATTGGAAAGTGTTAATAACTGCAAATAACATGTTCACTGGCAATTCTTAATGGCAAAGACAGCTGGTTCCTTTGTGGTTTCTTTATGCTGAATTATGGCACTGAAGCAAACTGTTAATTACAAAAGGTGGAGATGATGCCTTCTCGACACAGACCTATAACTCTTAGTTGCTCATCTTTGGCAGATGCTGTCCTGGGGCATCAGAGGCTCTACACATGGGGTTGAAAGTATTTCTGTATACTCACTTAGTTCATGAGGACAAAGCTCTTTTTTATATCCGCTCATTCTAGTTGATTTTAAGGAATCAGATTTCAGATTCCAGGTAAAGCAAATTCAGAATAAATAAAATAGAAACACCAAGATGGAGAGGATGCTCTTTATAATATATTTTAACAACACTTTATTTATTATATAACAAGTGTATTAAATATATCAAATATATTTTTATTTTGGAGTAATTCTTGATATATAGAAAATTGCAAATATAGAACAGGGAGTCCTGTACACTCTTCATTAGTTTCCCCCGATGTTAACATCTTACATAACCTGTAATCTATTTGTTAAACTAAGAAATTAACATTGGAATACTCTTAACATGACTACAGACTTTATTCAGATTTAACGAGCTTTCCCACTACTATCCCTTGTCTGGTCCAGGGTCCTATCTGAGATGTCCACTGCATCTGGTTGTCATGTTTCCTTAATCTCCTCTGGTCTGGGACAGTTTCTCAGTCTTCCTTCGTTTATCATAGCCTTGATAGTTTTGAAGATTACTGGTCAGGTATTTTATAGATTGCCCCTCAATTTGTGGTTTGTCTGATGCTTTCTCATGACTAGACTGGGGTTAGGGGTTTGGGGAAAAAATAGTAGAGAGGGTAAGTGTCATTCTCATCACATCATATCAGAGAGTACACATGATGAATTTGGCTTGTCATGAGTGATATTAACCTTGATCACCTGGCCAGAGTTGTATTTGCTAGATTGCTCCTCTGTAAAGTTACTTTTCCCCCTTGCCATGGTCTGTCCTTTGGAAACACATTGAGATAGCAGTTGGGGGTGTGGGGGAAAGAAGATTAAGCTTCACCTACTTGAGGCTGGAGTATCTATATACATGATCTTCCTTTTTAAGGAACATTTTAAGGAAGGTTTATCTGTCCTCCTACAGTTATTTCCTCAATCACTTATTTTTGTCAATATGGACCCATGGATTTTTATGTTATACTCTGCATTATAACCCAATGTCATGTTATTTATTTCATTTTTCCAGCTCTTGGTTCACTGGGAGCTCTTTCAGATTCATTCTTGAGTCCCTTTAACATGCCCTTTCTTTTAAATTTGTATTTATTTATTTTTGAGCACTTTCTTCCTTTCTTGCACTGAAAGATGCTTCCCATTTATCTTGAATTTTCATTGCCTAAAATCAGTTATTGCTATTATTGTTTTAATATTATTTATTGCCAAATTGACTTCCATACAACACACCCAGTGCTCATCCCAACAAGTGCCCTTCTCAATGCCCATCCCCCCTTCCCCCTCTCCCCCATCCTCCATAAGTTTGTTCTCTGTCTTTAAGAGTCTCTTATGGTTTGCCTCCCTCCCGCTCTGTTTGTAACTATCTTTTTCCTTTTCCCTTTTCCCATGGTCTTCTGTCAAGTTTCTCAAGTTCCATACATGAATGGAACTTCAGTTCCAATATCAGTTATTATTTTAGGAAACTCTGGTTCCTATATTTAATAGTACTCCAGATTCCTCAGCAGTGTTCTCTACAGAGAAAACTTTAGCACAGAGTGGATCCACCTTGGGCCCAGACGGAATTAAAGGACAGCACTATTAAGTGGTCCTACAAGGGGCCACTGGGCATGGATCCACAGGATTTGAATTGTATGTGAGATATCAGAGACCCCTCTGCTTGGCCTCTTAGAATTGATGCAGAGAGATGTGTATCCTCTTCCCCAGGCTCTCAACAGAATTAGGATGCCAAAGTTAGGTATATCTAAAAAAAATATGCCTTTGTGGTTGTTATCTGTGATTGTTAGTCTTCCAGAATTAATCTTAATGCCACTATCCCAATAGTTGTTTCAGTTAGAAATCTCTTTTCTCAGACATAAATTGTTGTTGGAAGTTGTCTGTGGGAGCTATAAACAAAAAACAGGCTGGAGATGTCCTGTGGAGATTATATATTAGAGAAAGGTTGAGGAATAGTGAATTGTCTTCTAGTAGCAGAGAGATGATATTGAAGAAAAATTGCTGACTGATGCTAATAAGTAGATGACTTTGGTCGGAATGTTTCCTAAAAAAGTCAAGTTTACTATTTTTGTAGCAGGATAATCTATTGGTATACAATTTTTATGCTTTATTCATACTGTTGTAGAAGATTCAAGTAATAAAGAACTAATTCCCACTCACTTTCCTCTGATATTGTGATATAATAAGAAATATATATTTGGTCTCTGTCCTCAGTTCCTGGCACAGAACTCCTAAAACAGTTGGAATTTCCTGAATGATAGGGATGAGAGGAGCATCTCTGTTTTCATTATAAGCCCTTTTTCAGCCATACCTAGTTTATGCTAAGAGCTGACTTCTTGAGAATGGGGGCTGGGTGTTGGAGGTGCTAGCCATGCCATTAGAGGGTTAGAACCTTCAGCCACATCCCCTGAGGATGGGAGAGGAGCCAGAGAGCAACTTCACCACCAATAGCCAATAATTTCATCAATCGTGTTTACATAATGAAGCCTCCATGAAAACTTTAAGTGATGTTGGGGGAGGGAGCCCCACTGTAACTCAGTCAGTTAAATGTCCAACTTCCACTCAGGTCCTGATCTCATGGTCATGGTCCCTGGTCAGGCTTGAACAGAAGCTGCTTCAGATTCTCAGTCTCCCTCTCTCTGTTCGTCCTCTGCTTGCACTCTCCCCCTCTCTTTCTCAAAAGTAAATACACTTAAGGGCACCTGGGTGGCTCAGTTGGTTGAGCGTCTGACTATGGCTCAGGCCATGATCTCACAGCTAGTGGGTTCAAGCCCTGCATCTGGCTCTGAGCCTAGAGCCTCCTTTGGATTCTGTGTCTCCCTCTATATTTACTCCTCCCCTGCTCACACTCTTGTCTCTCTCTTTCTCAAAAATAAATAAACATTAAAATACATAAATAAATAAATACACTTAAAGAAAATGATTTAAAAAAAAACTTTCCGTGAACACATCACATGTTGAAAGGCTGACATACCCCAACTTCACAGGGATAGAAGCTTCTGTGTTCTGGACTCTTCTGGACCTTGTTCTAGGTACTTCTTCATTTGGCTGTTTATCTGCATCTCCTTGATAATAAACCAGTCATGCTAAGTAAAATGTTTCCCTAATTTCTGTGAGTCACTATATAGCAAATTACCTAATCTGAGAATGATTGTGTGAGTGAACCTCTGCTTTGTAGCCAAATAAGTCAGAAGTCTGGAGGCCCAGGACTTGCAAGTGGCATCTAAAATGGTGGCACTCTTGTAAGACTGATCCCTTATAATGTAGGGTCTGATGCTAACATTTGGCAGTTGGTCTCAGAATTAAATTAAAATTTAGGATGCCCAGTTAGGGTCCAGAGAGTTGAAAAATTGGTTGGTGTGGGTAAACATCCCACACATTTGGTGTCAAATGTGTTGTGAATAGAGACATGATTTTTCTTTTATCCCTGTTTATTCTCCCTCTGCTTTTGGAATGCCTGGGTGGCTTCATCGGTTAAGTACCCGACTTTGGCTCAGGTCATGATCTCACAGGTTCGAGCCCCTCATCAGGCTCAGTGCTGACAGCTCAGAGCCTGGAGTCTGTTTCAGATTCTGTGTCTCTGTCTCTCTCTGCCCCTCCACCTCTCGTGCGTGCTCTCTCTGTTTCTTTCTCTGTCTCTCTCTCAAAAATAAAAATAAACATTAAAAAATATTCTCCCTCTGTGTTCTTAACACACACACACACACACACACACACACACACACACACACACACCTACCCTCACCCTTATACATTAGATAGTAGATCTTTGTGCTGGTGTTCCATAGCCCCTGGAAAGAATTAAATGATTAGGAACTGCGGACCAAACTCTGAGGAGCTAAGGATTTTAGCTAGTTGTCTGAAAAGGGGAGAAAGGAAGGGACTGGGATGGAATCTCTAGAAGTTATATTATCCTGGGGCTGTCTGAACTGTGATACCCGGGATGTAAGGGGGTGGAGTGGAATGTCCCTTCCTCAGCTTGTGGGCAGCAGGAAGCACCGCGGAAAGGGCCACAGGAAAGGAAGCAATAGTGAAAGAGCAACCACAGATGGATAGCTTCTTGCAGGGCTCTTCCATAATTCTAGGGAGAGCAAGGAACCTTGAAAATGATGACAGTATATATCAGCCTTGGTGAATGATGGATGTGGACCAGAATTGCTTTGATTAGAAAAGTAAGGACAAATTACAGCATATGAACTGGAAGAATGGCTAGCATGACTCACAGGATTCAGCTCATAGTTGTACTCATGACTATGATTTACTGCAGTGAAAGGATACCAAATACAATCAGCAAAGGGAAAGAGTGCATGGGGAAAATCCAAGGAGACCAGGTGAAAGATTCTCAGGGGCCTCTCCCAGCGGAGCCACATAGCATGTGCTTAATGCTCCCGACACTGCATTATGACAACACATGTGAATGCTGAAACCAGAGAGGCTCATCAGAGACCCAGCATCCAGGGTTTTTACTGGGGACACCCTCTACTCAGCAAATCCCCAAATCCAGACTCCCAGGAGGAAAATATGTGTTTACCATAAACCACATTGTTTATACAAATAGTTCAGACAGAGTAAGACACTCTTATCAGTTAATGGTGAGAGCCCTTCTAAAACCGAATGTCCCAGACACTAGACAAGGGTCAAATTAGCAGGCCTTTTATTTATTTTTTTCCTTTAATATGTTCTTTTAATTTTTAATTATTTTTAAATAGTTTATTGTCAAGTTTGTTTCCATATAACACCCAGTGCTCATCCCCACAAGTGCCCTCCTCCATGTCTATCACTCCCTTTCCTCTCCCCCTCACCCCCATCAGCCCTCAGTTTGTTCTCAGCATTCAAGTTTCCCATGGTTTACCTTCCTCCCTCTCCCCCACTATTTTCCCCCTTCTTCTCCCCCATGATCCTCCATTAAGTTCCTCCTAATCCTTCTATATGTGCAAACATGGCATCTGTCCTTCTCTGCCTGACTTATTTCGCTCAGCATAACACCCTCAGGTTCCATCCATGTTGCTACACATGGCCAGATTTCATTTTTTCTCATTGCCATGTAGTGTTCCATTGTATAGATAAACCACATCTTTTTGACCCATTCGTCAGTTGATGGACACTTAGCAGGCCTTTTAAAAAAGAGTATTAGGTGTGATATATTAACTTCTTTCTGCACATCATGAGTTTAGATTCTGTTTGGGCAGAACAAGTTGATAGAGAATCTTCGCATAACTCTCTCTCCTCTTTGGAATGTATGGATACCGTTGGTGGTTTTGACTGGCCTCTTGTCCCAGGTGTCCCTTCAGAACTTTTACTTTAGGGAAGTCTCTGGGTGACAAAATAGAGAGGCTAATCCCACTGAAAGAAGAATTTTTCCTTACAGTTCCTAAGAGAAGGAAGTGGAAGGGCACACCATGCCTGGAAAACCCACATAGGAAAGCACCAGATAGGGTTGGGAGGCAGAAGGAGTGAAAAGAAAGCATGGTCCAGAACCTTTTCTTGTTTCCTGCAGTAAAGACAAGGGAGGGAGGGAGGAACAGTTTAGAATTAGTGAGTGTGGATAATCTCAGTGGGTTCTGGACTATTAGGGTGGTCTCTGGTTTTCTGATACCTGGCCCTGGGATGATTTAGGGCAGGGGAAATACTGGCTTGGTGTGTAAGTTAGATAAAAAGGGTGGTTGGGGATATGGACTCGGAATTCGTTGGTTTGTGTATGAAAAACATGTTTGCAGGGAGTTATTTAGCATCTCTAGGAATTAGCTAGACCTAAGAGGGACATGCTTTCCCCAGCCAGCAAGGCCTTTAAGATGTCGGAACATCATGAAATTAAAAAAAAATTTTTCTTAAACATGATTACTACACCTTTATTCCAAGTTCTTACTTGTACAATAACCATATGACCATGGGGCCAGTTAACCCCATTTATCTCCATACATCATATTACCACAAATAGGCAGATCCACTTACAAAGACCAAGAAAGACCAAGAGTATTATTGGTACAGTTAGTGACAACCAGGCATTGTCATAGACTTTTAAAGAAAATGATTTAGGAATATTCAATGAAATGTTTTAGGAGTGTTTTTTAGAAGATAATTGGAAGGGGAGGAAGAGAAGCATTCTAACTAGGTAGAAAAGATCTATTTTATGAGAGTAAATAAGTCACATGTGAATACTGGCTAACAATCTGGGTTGCATGAACCAGAGTAGAGACTGAAATAAATCCAGTTGAGTTAGGGCAACGGGAAGGAGAGAGTATCACCTGTTGCTCTTAGATGTGTGACTTGAGATGCAACTGGGAATTACCTCTTGTGTTGAAAGATGAAGTGTTCAAAATCATATGGGAGAAAGAGGAGTCTTGTATCTTCGAGTGAGAGAATGAGAATAAAGAAGCCTAGAATTATGTGCAGGTAGGAAGGTCAGTAATGAGGCTTGTAGAGAAATAAGCCAAAATAGGGGCTGAATGTTAAGAATAAAGGAAGGGAAGACAAATCCTTCACTCTTGGCAATGTGAAGGTTACATGGCAAAAAGGTAGAAACAACCTAAGTGTGCATCAATAGATGTATGGATAAGCAAAATGTGATATATACATATGATAGAATATTATTCAGCCATAAAGGAGTGAAATTCTGATAAATTCATGTATAAACCTTGAAGACATTATGTTAAGTTAAATAAGTTGGACACAAAATCACAAATACTGTATGATCCACTTATATCAGGTACCTAGAATAGGCAAATTTGTAGAGACAGCAAGTAGAGTAGTGATTACCATGGGGCTAATGGGGAGGAGAGAATAGGAAGTTATTTTTAACGGGCACAGAATTTGTTTGGAAAGATTAAAAACTTCTGGAAAGAGATAGCAGTGATGTTTACACAACATGTGTATGTACTTAATGATGCTAAATTATATACTTAAAAAGGGTCAAAATGGTACCTTGTAGATTACCAGAATAAAAACAAAAGAAAAAAGGTGCCCATAAATTGAACAATCTAGAAGAAATAGATAAATTCCCCAAAACATACAGTCTTCCAAAACTAAACCAGAAAGAAATGGAAAATATGAACAAACTAATTATTAGCAATGAATCTGAATCAGTAATCAAACACCATAAAAAAAAAAAAAGTCCAGGACCTAATGGATCCACAGGTGAATTCTACCAAATATTTAAATAAGAGATAGTGACTATTCTCCTTAAACTATTCAAAAAGATAGCAAAGGATAGAAAGCTCCCAAATTTAATCTATGAGGCAAGCATTACTCAATACTAAAACTAGACAATGACACTACCGAAAGAAAGAAAGAAAGAAAGAAAGAAAGAAAGAAAGAAAGAGAGAGAGAAAGAAAGAAAGAAAGAGAAGGAAGGAAGGAAGGAAGGAAGGAAGGAAGGAAAAAGAAAACTACAGGCCAATATCACTGATGAATATAGATGTAAAAATCCTCAACAAAATATTAGCAAACCACATTCAAAAACACTTTAGGGGGATCATTCATCACAATCAAGTGAGATTTATTCTGGGGATACAAAGATGGTTCAGTATTCACAAATCAATAGACATGATACACCATATTAGAAAACAAAGGATAAGAATCATATGATCATCTCAGTAGATGCAAAAAAGCACTTGACAAAATTCAGCATCCATTCATGTTAAAAACTCAACAAAGTAGCTTTAGAGAAAACATACCTCAATATAATAAAAGGTCTTATGTAAAAAACCCACAGGTAATGTCACACTCAGTGGTGAAAAACTGGGAACTTCTTTCTATGATCGGGAACAAGACAAGGATGTCCATTATCAAACTTATTCAATAGTATTGGAAGTCCGAGCCACAGCAATCAGAGAAGAAAAGGAAGTAAGAAGCACTCATATTGATAAGGAAGAAGTTAAACTGTCATGATTTGCAGATGACATGACACTATACATACTATATCCTAAAGACTCCACCAAAAACCCATTAGAACTATTAAATGAATTTAGTAAAGTTGTAGGATACAAAATTAATATACAGAAATCTGTAGTGTTTCTATACACTAACAATAAAGAACGGAGAAATTAAGAAAACAATCCCATTTACAATTGTGCTATAAAGAATAAAATACCTAGGAATAAACTTAACTAAGGAGGTAAGAGACTATAAAACATTGATGAAAGAAATTGAAGACAACATAAAGAAATGGAAAGATATTTCATGCACATGGATTGGAAGAATGAATGTCCAATACTACCCAAAGATCTGTAGGTTCAATTCAATCTCTATCAAAATACCTATTTTATTTTTACAGGACTAGAAAAAATAATCTTGAAATTTGTATGGCACTACAAAAGACCCCAAATAGGCAAAGCAATCTTGAGGAAGAACAAACCTGAAGGTATTACAATCACACATTTTAAGATATACTACAAAGCTATAGTAATCAAAACAGTATGGTACTAGCGCGCGCACACACACACACACACACACACACACACACACAACCCATAGATCAATAGAATAGAATAGAGAGCCCAATAATAAACCTATGCTTATATGGTCAATTAATCTAGAGGCAAGAATGTACAATGGGGAGAAAACAGTCTCCTCAATAAATGGTGCTGAGAAAACTGAACATGCAAAAGAATGAAACTGGACCACTTTCTAATACCACCCACAAAATAAACTCAAAATGGATTAAAGACCTAAATGTGATACCTGAAACCATAAAATTCCTAGAAGAAAACATCGGCAGAAATCTCTTTGACATAGGCCTTAGTGACGTTTTTCTAGATAGGTCTCCACAAGCCAGATAAATGAAAGAAGAAATATTGAGACTATACCAAAATAAAAAAAGTTCTGCACAATAAGGAAAACCATCAACAAAACAAAAAGGCAACTACTGAATGGAGAAAGGTATTTGCAAATGATATATATAGTAGGGGGTTAATATCCAAAATATATAAAGAACATCAAAATCCCCCAAACAATTTGATTAAAAATGAGCAGAGGAAATGAATAGACGTTTTTCCAAAGAAGACATACAGATGAGCAACAGACACATGAAAAGATGCTCAATATGACTTACCATCAGGGAAATACAAATCAAAACCACAATGAGATAGCACCTCACACCTTTGAGAATGGCTAAAATAAAAAAAGATAAGAAATAACAAGTGTTGGTAAGGATGTGGAGAAAAGAGAACCCTCATGCACTAATAATGGAAATGTAGATTGGTGTAGCCACTATGGAAACAGTATGGAAGTTCATCAAACAATTAAAAATGGAAATACTATAAGATCCAATAATGCTACTACTGGGTATTTACCCAAAGAAATGAAAACACTTATTTAAAAAGATACATGGACCCCTGTATTTATTGCAACATTTTTTATAGTAGCCAGAATATGGGAAAAAACTATGTCTATTGATAGACGAATAGATAGGGAAGATGTGAGATGGATGGATGGATAGATAGAAGATAGATAGCTATAGTGGAATATTACTCAGTCATAAAAAAGGATGAGACCTCACCATTTGAGACAACGTGGATGGACCTAGAGGGTATAATGCTAAGTGAAATAAGTCAGTCAGAGAAAGACAAATACCATATGATGTCACTCATATGTATAATCTAAAAAAAAAACCCAGATGAATAAACAAACAAAAGGCAAAATCAGACCTATAGATACAGTGGTTTCCAGAGGAAAGGGAGTTAAGGGGATTAGCAAAATGGGTGAAAGGGAGTGAGAGGTATAGGCTTCCAGTTACAATGGCATGAATAAATCACAGGAATAAAAGTCACAACATAGGGATTATCATCAATGATATTGTAGTAGTATTGCATGACAGATGTTAGCTACACTTGTGGTGAGCAAAGCATAAGGTATAGAGGAGTTGAATAACTATGTTGTACACATGAAACTAATGTAACATTGTATGTCGACTATACCAAAAAAAAATAAAGAAAGACAACGAAAAAACTACAATTGAATGAATGGCAGTTGAACAATGACTCTTGAGATGATAGCATGAAGAACAAGGTGGGTAGTGGTGGACTCTGAGAGATGTGGAAATTTGATGGTTGGTAAAGGTGATACCAAGGTCATAGACTCTGTTCATATGAACCTGTCAGCTTTCTTTACTGGACATTGACTGTCCAATTACCCCTAGTTAAGTACTGTGTGAATGCATCGTTTGGGTCTAAAGAAGGTGGGAAGGAGTACTAATAGAACAATATAAATTTATCATTCATTTCTCATGAAAAATAAAACAAATACACTGTGACAGTGAATCAGAAGATTGGTGTGTGTGTGTGTGTGTGTGTGTGAGAGAGAGAGAGAGAGAGAGGGAGAGAGAGACAGAAAGACTATTCACTTAGTGGTAGTTATAAAACCATTGGATATAACAATATGAACAATAAACCAAGAGACTGGCTGTTTTTGTGGAAAGAGTTCTAGATTAGGCATCCAGATCTGTGAATGCCAGCTTTCTGTCCTGTGTGACCTTGGATGAGTCGCTTTGCCTATGTGAATCTGTTCCCTAAATTGTCCTTTATTTCAATCCAAAATAAGGAAATTATTCACTTTATTTCTATTTTTGTAATTATCCTTAAATTTTAGAATTCACACTTATTCATTTTGTCTGATGTTGATACCCAACCCAAAGGCTAGTCTTCACATCTTTCTTGTCATAGAGTTGCCTCCCACTAAGGTGTTGAAAATACAGATGCTGGCTTTCCCAGATCTATCTACTAACAAGAACACAAGCTTGTGACAGAATCTTCACCCATGGCGCTGAGGAGAAGCCTGCTGGATAAAAAAGGGTTCCTACCTAGCAACAAGAGAAAAATGAGAAGCAATTCTGCTATTCCTCATCTATTCCGCTCTTCTTCAGTAAGGTACTGTTATGGCTGGAGCAGCCATCTTGCACATATGAAGGGACACATTGGAAATCCCAGTCAATACCCTGAAGACAAGGAATGGAAATTCAGTAAGAGCTTAGATCCTCTGAGTCATTTCTAAGCTACTGAAAAAAAACCTTGAGCTGTCTATCTTGGAATTTCTTGTAATGATCCCCATTATTTAAGCCACTTTTGGTTGGATATTTTGCTTTTTCCAGACAAAGATATTCTACCTGATACCATCCACTTCCTGAGAAATATAAGAACCTTATAAAATAGAAGCAATTCAAAAATGACTACAACACACATCCATTAAATCTACGAATCTGCTCCTCTATGTACCTACACCCGGCTTCCCTTCTGCCACAGTGGATGACTGTCCGTGCTCCTGTATAAAGGCTACCCCTCCATTTGTGTGTGAATGCCATCCTTTTCTGCTTGCTCAAGGATATCAGTCTCTTTCCTCATTGTCAACTTTTTCTTCACTTCTGATTATTCTGATCATCCTACAAATAGAGGGTAATGTATAAACCACATCTTCTTTATCCATTCATCAGTTAATGGATATTTAGGCTCTTTCCATAATTTGGCTACTGTTGAAAGTTCTGCTATAAACATTGTGGGGGGCAGCGACATGGATGGAGCTGGAAGGTATTATACTAAGTGAAATAAGTCAGTCAGAGAAAGACAGATATCAAATGTTTTCACTCATATGTGGAACTTGAGAAACTTAACAGAAGACCATGGGGGAAGGGAAGGGGAAAAAAATAGTTACAGAGAGAGAGGGAGGCAAACCATAAGAGATTCTTAAATACAGAAAACTGAGGGTTGATGGGAGAGAGGGAGAGGGGAAAATAGGTGAGGGGGATTGAGGAGGGCACTCGTTGGGATGAGAACTGGGTGCTGTATGTAAGCAATGAATCATGGGTCTCTACCCACCCCGAAACCAAGACCATACTGTATACACTGTAGGCTAGCCAAATTGACAATAAATTATATTTTTAAAAATAGAGGGTAATATCTTCCATTCAAAATAGAGCAGAACAAAACAACAAAAATCTGCTTGACTCTCTTTCCCATTACAGTCACTACTCCATTTCCTTACTTACCATTGTACCAAAATTCTTTGAAATACCCACCTATACTTCACATTCTCCACTAACTTTCTCCTCTTTTGAGTCCCCTCCATTCAGGCTTTAAAATTTTTTTTAAGTGTTTTATTTATTTTTGAGAGAAAGAGAGAGACACAGCATGAGCAGGGGAGGGTCGGAGAGAGAGGGAGACACAGAATCTGAAACAGGCTCCAGGCTCTGAGCTGTCAGCACAGAGCCCGACGGGGAGCTCGAACCCACGAACCATGAGATCATGACCTGAGCAGAAGTTGGACGCTTAACCAGCTGAGCCACCCAGGCGCCCCCATTCAGGCTTTTTTCTTGGCCACTCTTCAGAGAAACTTAACAAAGTCACCAGTGACTTCCATGTCACCAAATCCAATGGCTGTTTCTCAGTTCATAATTTTTAACCCACCAGGAGCCTTTGACACATTGTTACTTTCTCTGTGAAACATTTTATTCACTTGACTAACTTTACCCATCTCTTCTCTCTTGCTACATACTGGGTGGGGCTCCTTCTCAATCTCCTTTGAGAGTTCCTTTCGGCTTCCTAAGCACTAAATGTTGCAGTGCCTCAGAGATCAGCATTCTGACCTCTCCATTTACATTCCCCAGGTGATTTTATTTCATTACATTCCATCACTACAATGGTGAATCCCAAATATCTTGGCTCAGAGTGATAGCTCAATATATCTGACTGTCTAGTTAGACATCTAGGTTTAGTTGTCTAACGGGCATTTCAAATTTAACATTGTTGAAAGCTATACTCTTTGTTTCCCCCCTCTAACTGCTTTTTTCATTCCTTATCCTCCGTAAATGGTCTGGCCCAAACCTTGGAGTCATCCTTGATGCATTTTTTTAAAAAATTTACATTCTATATCCATTCAACCAGCAAATGCCTCTTGGTGCCGCTTCTGCTGTCATCCTTATCCAGGCCACTATCAACTCTCATCCGTATTATTGCAACAGATTCTCAATCACGTAAAGACTGAATCTGGCTATGAGTAAATTGTTCACACAAGTACTCTTTTCTTGGCCTACAATCATCCAGGTAGTAGAGGGTACTTAATACCACAAATAAGTAAGATCTCTTTCCCAGCATAATCACAAGATTTTCAATTGCTTCTCTCTCCTAACATCGCTGTCCTTCCCCCACTTTTGTGAATAGGTGAGTAAATGCTAGATCTATGTAGCTGATTAACCTCAAGCACAGTTAAATACTAACATGTTATTTCTGCGTCTGTAAATCCGCTTGGCAAGCTTGTACTTCCCTGTTCTAGGGGACCGCACCCACACCCTATACACGAGGTTACAGAACACCACGTCACCATTCTACCCTGGTGGTCTGTCACATAGTCACCACCCCACGGCTTCTCAAATGTCTAATTACGGTTGGTCATTTCAAGACAAAGAACTTAAAATCGATAGGTCTCTGCCAAAACTAACACCTGAGTGTCACAATGCAATTGGTTACCATGGTGTGCTGTAGAGTGTAATTGGTTAACTGAATATTGACATATTCTGCCTTACTGAGATCCGTAGAAGCTCACGGCCACCTTTGTTCGGGGTCATTCTCTGCATTTCTCCATGAGATCAGGAGATCAGGTTTGGCCCGGCCGTAAATAAAATCTGGCTTCGCTTCTATTCGGCGTTTGGTGGTCTTTCCAACAATCACCCTGTGTCAGTCTACACTTTGGGTTTCCTCAAAGGTGGCTCCTGATTCCTAACACACTTCACTGGGACAGGCATGTGACCTAGTGTTATTCTTTCCACGTATACAGTGCTACAGAGGGTGTGCCAAACATTGTCTTGGTTTGACCTTGATTTCTCCTACTTTAATAAACCTGAGGGAATCGTGAATTGCAGGAAGCAGCAGTCAGCTGTAACCTGACCCTTGCTTGGCCCCTCACAGAGCAAAATACTGTGGCACTCATTAAATATTCAGCAATCTATTCCCAGTTTAAAACAAACAGAGTTGATCTTTTCAGACCATCTAGTGGGTCTGCATTACAACTGAAGAATGACTTTCCAGCTTCATTAAACATTTAGGCTGTTTCTTGGCTTGGTGCAGCTGCCGTAATCATGACAGCAGATCGAGTGTGGCAGTGTAGACTCTCTTTTTAATGCAAGGAAGCTTCCATTATATTCTTACTGATGATCTTTGGCAGGGATGACAGGAGGGGAGATAGAAGCATCAGAAAGCTAACTAAGTACAGAAACATACCAGAAATTGGCATGTGTTAAAAAGAAACAAGTGTTAGAACTATATAATGTGTGGGATGTTTGACAATAACATCGTTACCATTTATTTGTTTTGAAATGCCTTCCCTTGCTCCTTAGTCTGGGTGAAAGTACAACAGAGGACTTAGCTAAAACCATTCATAAACTTGTGCCAGTATTGATACTAATGATGACCTAAAAGATACTACATATGTAAGCTCTTTGGGTACCTTCAACTTGCTCCTTTATATTCACAGCAGTTTGGTCCTCCATCAATAAAGATTTTTATTTTTTCATATCAATTGTTTTAAGAGCCCACCTCTGATCGTGATTATCAACTACTGCTTTTGTAGCATGTGTTCTGATGTCCCCAAGTAAGTGCTGGGTCTAGTGGGAATTCAGAGAACCTGTGTTCCTATTGAGGCAGTTAAATGATTAAAATGGGAACTACAGTGTATTTGTGAAGTGCTTTAAAGTTGTGCTACTTTCTAAAAATTTTTAATGTTTATTTTTGAGAGAGAGCGAGCGAGCGAGCATGAACAGGTAAGGGACAGAGAGGGAGACAGAATCTAAAGCAGGCTCCGGGCTCTGAGCTGTCAGCACAGAGCCTGATGCGGGGCTTAAACTCACAAACTGTCAGATCATGACCTGAGCCAAAGTCGGTCACTTAACTGACTGAGCCACCAGGCTATCTGTGCTAACTACTTAAAAAAAAAAGAAAATGATGAGGGACACCTGGGTTGCTCAGTCAGCTGAGCATCTGATTTCAGCTCAGGTCATGATCTCACAGTGTGAGTTCAAGCCCCACGTCATACCTTGGATCCTGGAACCTGCTTCAGATTCTTTGTCTCCCCTTCTCTCTCTGCCCCTCACCCACTCATGCTCTGTCTCTGTCTCTCAAAAATAAATAAACATTAAAAAAAAACAAAAAACGGTGGTGAGGCACCTTTACATTTCCTCTTCCACCCTCCAAAACCAATGAAAATTTAAAATATATTAAATATGAATTCATTGTAAATATAAGGTAAAAAAAAAAGTTTTGTTTTCCTTATGCGTTCTCTCTCATCCATCAACCTGTTCTGGCCTTATAACTTCCTCCTCGTGCTGCCAGAGAACCAACATCTAAAAGTCTTTGTTGCATATTCCCCACTCCTCCATGTTTCGCTCAAACTCTGCCTGGGAGCAGGGGCTTTTTATTGGCTTTAGTGTAATTTGTCATAGAAGACATTGCATGGGATAATCTCTCCTTTGGCATAATTCTTCTGCATTCTGCTGGTCCTTAAATATCTTTTAGTAATGAAATTTCAAGCTGAATCTGCTCTCAGAGATAGTCTAATCTAACTTACTTATAGATATGAATCTAAGGTCTAGACGGGCAGCATGCACTGCCTTGAAGATTGTTTCAGCTTCTTCTCAGTTTTATCAATCTATTTTCTATCCCATGGGATAATATTTTCCTATTTGTCGGCCTTTATGTTGTTCCACTTTGTTCCACTTATCATGACCCTTCTCAGGGCATGCCTCTCTGGATTGTACACATCTTTCTCCCATTCTGTCGTATCTCTTCAGCTCCAGCTCTGTCATTTTGTGTGTGAGATGGGGGTGGGAGGAGGTTCGACTCTTGATACCCGCATTTTGTCATCTTCTACCTTAAACACATCTATCATCTATCTATCTATCTATCTATCTATCTATCTATCTATCTATCAATCTATCATCTACCTACCTACCTACCTACCTATTTATTTAGAGAGCTGGGAAGAGGGGCAGGGTTGGGGGGGAGAGAGAGAAGAGAGACTGAGAATCTTACACAGGCTCCACGCTCAGTGTGGAGTCTGATGTGGGGCTCCATCCCACAACTCTAGGATTATGATCTGGGCTGAAATTAAGAGCTGGAAGCTGGATGCTCAAGTGACTGAGCCACCCAGACACCCATTAAACACATTTTTTAAACCAAGAACAAAAGGTATATAAACAATGTCTCACGTCCCTTGAATGCAGAATTAAGAAATGTGTTGAATCTGTCCTCATACAGCTGGCTACAAAGTTTTCTATCTACCAGATCTCCATACCTTGTTCCTTTTTTGCTTCACACCCAGCAAGGAACCCAACACCAGGCTCACACTAATGCCTGTTTGATGAAGACAGGACTGTAGATCAAGAGTCAGACTCAACCAGCTGAGCCCCCCAGGCACCCCTCTATACCATGTTTGTATGAGTCATATGTAACTAACACACAGAAAGTTGCTAGTAAGAAACTGCATAAGTTTTGTCCTGCTTCCTTCTGTTAATGTCCAGTTTTACCATTTAGATTTGATTCTTTCTACTTAATGTTTGTGTCACAGAGTTTGTTTTTTTCCCCACATTCTATCTATTTAAAGTATGTTGGAAGAATATTCACTGGCTCAGTTCCCATGCATACATCTTCAGTAAAGTCCCATTTTTTCACTTTCTTTTGTGGCTTTGCATTTTGCTTTGTTGACTCTTGCTTCAGATTCTCTGGGTTAAGATCCAAGTGGCAGGCCAGAACACCAATTTATTCAGTTGCATGGAGACATAAAATGGCTAGAATCAGCATCCCCTTCCCTGTTCAGAGTCGGCTAACCCTCACACACCTGGCTCCTTGACTAAGTTTTTTAGACTTTGACTGAGCAGAAATTTCCTAAGCATGTTACTCCTGCTGTCAGATTACGGTACAATGAAGTAAAGTACATTAGCCACATTCCAGGCCCAGAGTTGTACCCTGGTCATTGTGATAGGGCTTTGCCAGCTCTGGGCACATGAAGTGAAATAGGAGACCCTTAGGTGTTTATTTAAGTGGATCTATTTTTATTTTCAAGTTCCTAACAACGTTTTCCCAATACATATTTGGGTTTCTTATTTACATTTGCTTGATTTCTTTCCCAATATACTTATTAGCTTCCCTCCAGCAGTGCCTTTTCTAGTTCTTGACTCCTATATCTCCTTCTTTAAAGGACTTATTCTGAGTTTATCAAACATATAAACTGGATATGTTTGATAAACAGGTCCTGGATCCTGTATGTAGTGCTGTCTATGGTCTCCAGTTTTGAGTATTCTCCTCTTCCTTTACAGCGAACACTTGCTGGCTCTCCTTGTTTCACTGAGCTCTTCCTTCAGCTCTTTGTAACCCTCTGTCTGCCTTCCATCTATGAAGGCTCTGGGGATAAAGGAAGGGATCTCAAGTTTCATGGCACAACAGCAACCTTACCCTCCACTTATCTGGTTTCCAAAGCACATGTCCTCTCCCAGCCAACAACTTAGAACGTCACCTAGAACTGCTGCAGGTTTCTACACGAGCCACTGGAGCCTACCATCCAGCTCCTAACCAAGCTTGCTGTAGGGAAGTACCATCTAGTCTGAGGCCCTTGCTGGCGCTTCGACTTCCTCCGGATCAGAAGCCAATGGACTTGAACCATGATGGTTGGTTTTGAGGTAGTTTTATTAGTGGCCACTGGGAGAACTCAGTGTCCCGGACGCCACTTCTGCACTCGCTGTAAAACAGCCATCAAGGCATCTCCCAGCACGTGGCTCAGTGTTGCCCCTATGAGATTACATGCGAGAAGTGCTCCTTAGGAGTCACTCTTAGCACTTCTGTTGCTTTTTGTCTTCCATCGTTTCTCAGCTGATTGTGGAGATGCTCATCTCCCTCTTGTGCTCTCATTAGATTATAAATTCCAGGCATGCAGGCCCTGACTTACTCATCTCCACATGCCTCCCGCCTACAGCATTGTGCCCCAGGAGGAGTGGAAGAAAATGTCTGTAAAAGGAGTTTCATAGAACTGTGATTGAGAATGTACAGAATCTTTCAGGGGTGGTCATGAATCGTTAGGGTAGCTAAGGACCTTTCTGTAGCTGAGAAAGTTTTGAAAATCTGTTCTCAAGTTCTTACAGCAGGGGATGTATCATCTTTTGCAAAAGGTATTTAAAGGAAAGGAGACTGCGTGTTTTGATTGAGCCGTCTCGGGATATACACATGACCAGAAGGCAGGAGTTGCTGTAAACAAGCAAAAAGCCCCAGTCTTGCTTCATCCTCAACTATTCCCTTTCTCTCTGTTTTCCCCCCAAATCCCTAGTTTAAGCTAATCTTCTTAGGGGAACCTTTTAGCCCTGTTTAATCAGGGGAGAGGAAACCTGAGGCAGAGAGAGGAACCTACAGGGGGAGGTGTGACATTCTGAAAACTCTGTATGTTCCTTGAAATATATTAAAATACAGATTTGCATTTTCGGACCCGAAATATCTGGGTTGCCTTGAAGGAGGATTAGGAGTGTCATATCAGGGATGCAAAGCGAAAGCTTCAACATCCACCCTTTGACATCTAGAGGAGGGCTTCTGGGTCTGTAAAAACAGCATTTGTTTTGAAAGTCAAGCTTTGTGGCGAGAGAATTTCTTTAGCACCTGTCAAGAGCCATCCTGTGGACTAGATCATAATAAAAGGCAGGGATAGAAGAGAAGTCAGTGTATGGCAGAGGGTAGGTGGCATGTGTGAAAGAGGAGAGAAAAATGAGGGGAAGCAGGCAGTGAGACGCGGGGGTCGTAACCACCCCGCTTTGGGCTGATGTCCTGGCAGCCAAGGTAAATTGGTGGAGACAAAAGCAAAGGGCTTTGTGCCTGAACCTTCCAGATCCCTGGAGGTTGGCAACATCTGCTGGTTGGCACATCTGCCAAGGCTCACCCCTGAAGGAGAAGATGTCATGACAGATGGGCCCGAGGCAGCCCTCAGATCTCCACAGCCCACCGACAGTTTGCAAGCAGCCAGAGGTCCCTAAGAGGGCCACTGCAGAAATTCAGAGATCTGGGGAGGACTGCCTGGAGGCTGAGGTCAGGAGGAAGAAACTGCAGAGGAAGGGGAAGTGACCAGCACTCTGGAGCCTGGTGGCCAATGATAGAATGCTGTTCCCAGCGGGCAGGTGGATGGGCCTGTTGAGCCTCAGCAGTCACCAGTGTAGGGCACAGACCAAATATTGACTGTGACCAAGGCCTGGGCCCTAGAAGGAAGGTGAGAAACAGACCAGCTAGAGGAAAAGAGCTGGCTTTAGTTAGGAAAGCCATTTGCTCATTGAATCCATGTGGTATGTATTAGCCCTTTGGGGTGAATAGTATTTTTATTTTGTGTCTGAAGAAGCTGTGGCTCCAGAAGTTGAGAGTAATTTACCCAAATTTGTCCAGGGGCCAGCAGGCGTGGGGCAGGATTCAGCACTCACCCTCAGCAGTTCAGCCAGGGACTAAGCATCACTTTCTCTGCTCCACTGAGCTTTTTATATTTTCTGGTGTCTGCATTTAGTTGTCTTGCTTAATTTTGAAAGATGCCCAGAATTCTTCCAAGATACACACCCCAAACAATGTGGCTTGCTACTGTGGTAATGACTCAATCAAATACCTTAAATTTTTTAAAATGTTTTATTTATTTTTGAGAGAAAGAGAGACAGAAGAGCATGAGCAGAGGAAGGGTAGAGACAGAGCAGACACGGAATCTGAAACAGGCTCCAGGCTCTGAGATGTCAGCACAGAGCCTGACATGGGCTCGAACTCGGGAATGGTGAGATCATGACCTGAGCTGTAATCAGATGGTTAGCCCACTGAGCCACTCAGGCACCCTATGAATCAATTACCTTTTAATAAAAATGCTGCCGTAATTCCAAATAAAAAACACCACACAGGATGAAAGTGGTTACTGGGGGAATCCCTTGATGAGTTCTCTTAGCTGATTTTATGACTCACTTATTTGGAGCTTATTGGATTTACATTTTATACTCCGAACTCAAAAGGAAATCGATAAACATAGCAGAATGTTGAATGTTTCACACTTCATGGCTTTTCCATTTTTCTTTGTTTTGCATTTGGTCAGAGCCTGTGATAAAGACCTATCTCGGTACCTATATTTTTCTCATTAACTCACCAATGCAGAAAGTCCATTGCTTAATCAGGATTTTGTCATAGTTTACATTTCAAGTGTTTCTTGGGAGTTAAAAAATATATACCCTTGTTATCAGACAAAGCCAACAAAGAAAGAGGTGGCAAAGGAGTTAGCATGTGGCCTGAGTGGGAGGCACATGTGGTCTGACTGAGGTCAGGGGTGGTTAGGGAACTGGGTATTACAGCCCATCATAGGCCAGTACGTTGACCCACCGCTTCCCATCTCCTCTCTACCAGCATTTCCCCAGGGGGTTAGACTGCAAAATAGGTGAGGCCAGAAGCAGAGGAAGGTGCATGTTGGCTGTAGACAAGTCTGATTAAATGCCACTCCTTTTATTCTGTAGGGAGACAAAATAGCTACCTAGAGCATATGTTTATGATTTGAACTTGAAATATCATTGGTATAATATGCATTTTGCTTAAAAATGAGGCTAAGGGTGATTGTAGGGAATTGTACTGAGGCTTCCATAAGTCAGACATAGGGGTTTGGGAATGCCTTGACCTCTATAAAAGTATAATGACCTTGACATAAATAATTCCTTGCTGGGGTTTTTGAAATTTCTTAACCTTTATTTAGATTTGAAAATATTGGGAAGGACTAAAATGACATTCGTAGTGCTGGACTGAGTGTATTTGTCTTTGAATGCCCACATGACATGTAGCATCTTCTGTGCTCCATGGCCAGGCACACTGTTCAGCCTGGGTTTTAAAATACAGGGAGTAGAGTGTGGTGCCTGGGTGGTTCAGTCAGTTAAGCGTCCAACTTCAGCTCAGTTCATGATCTCATGGTTCATGAGTTCGAGCCCTGCATCAGGCTCTGTGCTGACAGCTTGGAGTCTGGAACCTGGAGCCTGCTTCAGATTCTGTGTCTTCCTCTCTCTCTGCCCCTCCGCAACTCATGCATGCACATGTGCACACATGCTCTCTTTTTCTCTCTTGAAGATAAATAAACATTAAAAAATAATAATAAAACAAAATATGGGGCTCAGAGCTTGGTAAATGCCTTTGCTGGACATTAAAATAGGACAGGAAGAATTCATATTGTGATCCCAAAAA
Source organism: Crocuta crocuta (assembly GCF_008692635.1). Classification (NCBI taxonomy): domain Eukaryota; kingdom Metazoa; phylum Chordata; class Mammalia; order Carnivora; family Hyaenidae; genus Crocuta; species Crocuta crocuta. The sequence goes on from NW_027532594.1 coordinate 1,731,363, forward strand.
GATTAAATTCACATCACTAGGGAGTTCGATTTAATGAGTCTTAGAAAATAAATGATCATCTTAAGAAAAAATTATAGCATCCTTATAATGTATGCAAATTCAACAGAAGTTAGAATATACCAGGATTTCTCATTTAGCTGATTTTTTAATTTAATGTAATTTTAAATAAATTTAGGCACACCTAATAATTACAGCAGGATTGCAACAGCTTTACAGGAATTGAGAATTATAGCATTGTGAATCATAAGACTAGAGAAAAAAAATTTCTCATACATCCCCCTCAGAGCTAACATCATTTTGGTGTGTTAATCATTGATTCTTCAGCTGACTCTCCCCCTGATATGGGAATCACCTGGGAAGCTTGTTACAGTGCAGGTCCCAGGTTCCTTCTCTGAGTCAGAGTCACTTCAGGTAGGACCCCACAAATTTTTATTTTTAACAAGCTCCTGGGGTTGCTTCTGATTTGCAGCTGGGAGATTAGCTCGTTTAGCTAGGCAGGGGATAGTTTTATTACCAGTTGATCTGGAGGGCTCATTCCAGGGTTTGCTGCACAGATCACCTCTGATGAAGGCAGTGGGAAGCCACTAAAGGCTCCAAGCAGGAGGTGACCCAATCTTATTTGCTTTTTAAAGTTATTCTGGAATTAGTTCATAGCTAGAGTATGAGAGGAACCAGGCTTGGATTCAGGGGGACTGATTATGAAAATAGTGGACACAGCTGAGGCATATTTAGAAGTTGGATTTGGTAGAACCTGGTGATGACTGAATTTCACAAGGAAATAGCAAGACATCTTTCAGATTCAGGTAATAGTATAGATGGTAAGGACTATTCATGGAGATAGGGCACACAAGAACTTTATTTGTATACATTTTTTATTAGAATTTCTCTCAAATGCTTTTCCAAAAGGTGGTATTTAAATAATGTATTTTAATTTAGGCAAAATATAACTATCATTACATTATAATGAAATCTTTAACAGGGAAAAGTAGTAACTTCACAGTGAGAAATCAGGTAGACCTCACCTTAACCAAGTGATCCAAATTAATGTCACCGGGAATGAGACATATCCACACCATGTGCCTCCTGATATGATGCAGTGAGAAGGGCACCACATCACGTCTGGGGTGTTCTTACCAAAAGTGCATAAACTTGTTGTAATGAGAAAACCTCAAACTAAGAATGAGGGACACTCTACAAAATAACGGGCAAGTCCTCTTCAAATGTGTCAAGGGCAAGGAAAAAGAGGCACTGTCATAAACAGAAGACTAAGGAGACAGGACAGCCAAATGAAATGTGGGGCCTGGGACAGAAAAAGGACATTTAGTGGGAAAACTGGCAAAATTTGAATAAGGTGTGTAAGTTATTTCATAGTATTATAGTAGAGGTGATGGTCTCCAGGTTTTAATAATTATACTATGATTATGGAAGATGTTACATTTAGGGAAATCTGAGTGAAGGGGATATGTGTTCCCTACTATTTTAGCCACTTTTCTGTACATTTAAATTACAAAGTTAAAAAATTGCGAACAACATCCATTTTTGCAACAACTAAAAAATATATAGTAAAAGACACCTTTAAAAGGTCTCTAGCTTCTGTGAAAGAAATCACTGGTGCTTGAAACCATGTGTATGTAGGGTACAAAATCTATGTGAATTGGGTCCAGTTCCTGTGAGTCTAATAATTTTCCTCTTTGCTAGTTTGGACTGATCAGGCTACAAAACCTCTGTATTTCCACCATATCCATCATTGCTCTCAGGTGAACCTCTTGATACTGTGGGATTTCTGGGGGTAAACTCCTGCATGACTGGTGAGGCCATGTAGCAGCACTCTTGGGCTGAAATGCTGAGATCGAGAGTGACAGGCAAACTGTCTGCAATATCTATTCCTTAATTTCCCTTCTGGAAACATCTTTTCCCAGAACTATCTTCCTACCCTAATCACTCTCTCCCTCACCACGTAAACCTGAAACCCACTTTAACCTACTTGTTATGCTTCACACCTTTGCCTCACACACTTGGAAGTAGCAAAATCAACTCAGAAGTTCAGGTGTTAACAAGTGATGAAGCCCCTCCTCGTTTTCTCCCCTCTCAAAAGATATTTGCATTTAACAGCTAGCTGGGATGAACTGGAGGGAATTTTACACTCTGAGGCAAAACCAGAGCAGTGCAGAGCTGGGTCGGGCGTTTTCCGTGTTTCTGGAGTCATACAGGTACGTAAAACTTCTGGAGCTAACGTTGCAGGGATCCTTGCGCTCTGGAACTGGCCTTTTGCAGGGCCAATGCCTGACTGTCCTGGGAGAAGTAACATGGGATTGTTTTCGCCAGAATTGAGACTTGTTATGTTTTGATGCTGACCTTGTTTTCAAGTTAACCTTAGTTTGACTCCCTTTTCAAAATGGCTGCACGCTCTTGCTTTGATACTTACCAATGCCATTAATATTTTGGAACCAGAGGACAGTATTGTATTTTCATTCCCATCTCAAATGTAAATCACATTCTAAATCCTATATTATCATTAAGGTGGTTTGTTTACAATTCCTGGGGTTATTTGGCATTGGCTACCAATGGCTACAAAATCCCACAAATGGCTACCAGGACATTTTCTCTTGAACAGTAGAGACAATGATAGCTTTCTTAGTTGTTTACCCAGCATTAAATGAAGCCTCCTTGCCTTTGTGTCTCCTGCCTGCCTTTAGCTGATGCAGTAAAGAGTCTGCCCAAGGCCCTGAGCTTCTTAGCAGAGAGAAGCCTGGGAAATAGATTCAGGGCATTATTTGCAGGACAGGTATCGGCAGCCTGAGTTCGAGGAGCAGACTCAGGAGAGGGAGAGCTGTGCCCCAAGAGATGAACTCTGACTGCTTAAAATAGTCTTCATAGTCCACCTCCTCCAAGCCTGAGCTTGATAAACAAGCTTTAATCTCAATTGCTCTCTGTCACCTCCATTTTACTTGACACTGCCATTCTCCAGGTGGCTGTTCCTGGATGGTGCTTAGCCAGAGATTCATTTGTTCCTTTTTATTTCACTGCCAATGTTAATTTTGACTTTATGGAAGTATAATTTACGTACCGTAAAATTCACCCGTTGCAAGTGCATAATTCAATGATGTTTTTGTAGAAGTAAAACTTTTTTTAATGGGTCGTGCATCCATTGCTGTAATCTAATTTTAGAACATTTCATCATCCTAGTGAAATCCTTTATGTCTGTTAACCCCCAACTCCAGGCAACCTCGTATCTATATGTTCTTCTGTGTTAATACAGACTTTTTTTGCATTTCATATAAATGGAATCATATAGCACATGGTCATTTGTGTCTGGCTTCTTTAATAATGTTTTTGAGGCCCTTCCATGAGGTAGCAGGTTGGCGCTGTTTTTGTGATGGTGGGTTCCTGCTACTCCAATCTCAAAATTCCTTAAAGTTTCCAGGACCACCTGCTCATTAAATGGTCCTCCTAGATCTCTTCCTGTTCCTCTAGAGTCAGTTTTCCACGTTGTTTGATCTGATCCTGTTCTTCTCCCTGCTCAGCATGGATGGCCTCACCTGGGCTCAGCTGCCTGGCCCTGCCCTCTCCAGTCCGCCTTACCACCTTCAGGTTTTTGTTCAAATGATCCCTCCTTAAAGGGGTCCTCTCTGAACTCCCAGAATAAAACAACATCACTTGTCTTAAACTATTGGCTTGCCCTGCTCTGTTTCTTCATAGTTTATTAACTCTTGAAATTATATTTTCTGTTTATCTTTAAAAATATTTTTGAGATATAATTGCCATATAACAGTTTCAAGTGTACATGATTCAATATATGTTTACACTGCAAAATTATCACCACAGTAAGTCTAGTTAACACACATTATCATACAAACATATACTTTTTTTTCTTGTGATAGAACTTCTAAAATCTTAATAACTTTCAAATATACAATGCAATGTTATTAACTATAGTTTCCATATACTGCTCATTGTATACCCAGGACTGACTTTATGACTAGAAGTTTGTGTTTATTGATCACCCATTCTGCACCCTCTGCCTTTCACCGCATCTCTGGCGACTGCCAATCAGTTCTCTGTATCTGAGTTCATTTTTTCTTTTTAAAGATTTTACATATTAGGGGTGCCTGAGTGGCTTAGTTAAGCATCTGACTTCGGCTTGGGTCGGGGTCTCACCGTTCATGAGTTTGAGCCCTGCATTGGGCTCTCTGCTCTCAGCGGAGAGCCTGCTTCAGATCCTTTGTCCCCTTCTCTCTCTTAGGCTGTGGTCAGCTTAGGTGATAGATATACTCCAGAGGTTAATAGGACAAAAAATTGAGAAGCAGTACTTCTAGAGGATTTAGGGGATGGATGCCAATGGGTGGTCAGCAACCACCTAGTTCAGGTGTTGGAGCTAGACATGATGGTAAAAGCCCAGAAGAAGCTAGTAAAAAAGATCTCTGAAATAATGAAAAGCTATTCCATCCTGATGCTCTTTTTGAGCAATTGGTGTGTGGTGACCTCGGAATGTACTTTCTCAGTTAGTATCTCATCATCATTGATACATAGTCAAGACATTAGTTATTTTGCCTAAGCATAAGAGGAATATTGAGTTAAAGTAAAATCATAGTACTAGACATGATGTTATAAAGAGAGCTGACAGAGTGCCTGTAAGTGGTTGGGGGCAGGAGTTTACTATATGGTATGTGTGGATTTGGTGGGTTACTAGGTGTTATCATGTAAGGTAAAAGCTTACTAGTAGAGTGAATACAAAAGCTTGAATTAAGGCTATAGTGAATTCAAGGATAGTAGAAGAGTGATGAAGGTAATGAGAGCTTTGGTGGGTTAATGTTCATTAAAGCAAGACTTCCTCCTCCAATTAAATGAATGAGTAGCAGTGATATTGGCCGTTAACCATACAGCTAGTGCTCTTGGCTATATGAAAAGACTAATGGTTTTGTTAATTACTAGTACTGGAATGAGTGGTATGGGTGTTCCTTGGGATAGAAAGTAGGCTAAGGATGCTTTTGTTTTGTGACACAAGCCATTAATTATTGTCCCTGCTTAAGGTGGAATGGCTATTCCCGTATTCACTGAAAGTTGCATGGTGGTTGCAAATGAGTGTGGTAGTAGGCTCAGCACGTTTGCTGAGCCAGTAAATAGAATGAGTAACGTGAGTCTTAGGGTTCAGTTTTGTCCTTGATTTTGTTCTATGAGTATGGATAGTTATTATTTGTTATTATTTGTTTTGATGTTAGCTGAATTAGTCATTGTTTGGTGGCAATTAGACAGTTGCTGATGAGTAGGGGATATAATGATTAAAATTATAATAGATAACTCTAACATTATTGGGGCTATGAAAGCGTCACATAGATTTTCATTTACTTTTTCTCTCAAGGGGTGAAGTGCTCCAGTGTTTTCATTGTTTTTAATTCTGGGTTTGATGGGTAGTAATGTTTTGAAATTTTTAGTTGAAATATAACAAATAGGGCTATAATTATTGATATGAAGGTGATAAATTATGTTGATATGTCTAGTTGTGGCATATCATTAAAAAGAGATTTAGGGGCGCCTGGGTGGCTTAGTCGGTTAAAGGTCCGACTTTCACTTAGGTCATGATCTAGTGGTTCGTGGGTTCGAGCCCTGCATCGGGCTCTGTGCTGACTGCCAGCTCGGAGCCTGGAGCCTGTTTCAGTCTGTGACTCCCTCTCTCTCTGATCCTCCCCTATTCACGCTGTCTCTCTCTCTCTCTCTCTCTCTC
>NW_027532594.1:1737151-1740655 GCF_008692635.1 Crocuta crocuta
CACGCTGTCTCTCTCTCTCTCTCTCTCTCTCTCTCTCCTTGAAGTAAATTTAAAAAAAATTAAAAAAAAGATTTAAACTGTTTTTAAATTACAAGGTTAATGCTACTTAGCTTCTTAATGACATTACAGTACAGTTTGAGGTCATTTTTCTAAGTGTTTTAGTGGAATTAATTCAGGAATGATTGGTATAAAACTGATGGGACCCACAAATTTCTTCTTTTTTTTTTTTTTTACAAATAGTTTATTGTCAGATTGGTTTCCATATAACACCCANACAGTGTGCATGGTGGTATGATCTCAATTATTTTATATTTATTGAGGGCTGCTTTATAGGACCCACAAATTTCTGAGCACTGCCCATAATATAGGCCTGGATGTATGGTATTCCATTTGATTTAATTGTCTGAGAATGGCATCTGTTTTTAGGCCTAAAGAGGCATGAACCACGAGTATAAGATGTCTGCTAATGAGATTACTATTTTGGATTGTTTTCTATGCAGAAGACAACTTGGTTGTCAACCTTTACTAGCTCTAGCTCTCCTGGTATTAGGTCTTATATGAGAATCAAAGTTTAAGAAGTCAAGGAAGTCAAGAAATAGAAGTCGCAGTTTAAGTCTTCATAGTCTGTATATTCATAGTTTCAGCTTCATTGGTGGCCTATAGTTTTTATAGTTAGTGAGGGGCTGTTGATCTCGATTAGGATTAGGATAATGGCTGGTNTTTCACTATTAGTAAAATGATCATAAAGAACTAAAGAGTTGATTATGAAGATGATTATGTATGGTCATGAAATGGTAAGAGTTCTTCTGTAAGGGGCGATGTTGTACCTTAAAAGCCTAGTTGAATGGATATGCCCTGGAGATATAAAGCACTTACACCCAGGAGCACCTGGCTGGCTCAGTTGGTTGAGCCTTGGACTTCAGCTTAGGTGATGATCTCCTGGTCTCTGGGTTCTGGGCCCCATGTCAGGCTCTGTGCTGACCTCCCAGAGCCTGGAGCCTGCTTCATATTCAGTGTCTCCCTCTCTCTCTGCCCCTCCCCTGCTCATTCTGTCTCTGTCTCTCTCACTCTCTGTCAAAAATAAATTTAAAAAAATTTTTAAAGGACTTATACCCATAATTTAACTTTGACAAAGTTATGTAATTTTTACTAATATTTCACTGTTGAGAAAGACATAATCATTATGGTATTGATTTGAAACCATTTTGAGAGAGGTTTATTCTTTTTTCTTATTTTAGACTTATGTAAGTGGGTTCTTCAAATGAATGATAGGTGGAGGGCAGCCATGTAGTCATTCAAGATTAGTGTTAGTTAATTCCACTATTGCTACTTCTCATTTGGATGCAAATGCTTCTCAAATTATGATAATTAATATTACTGCTGATAAGAAGATAAATAAACCTACAGATGGCATAGTATTTCATGTTGTGTGTGCATCTGGATAGTCAGTGCAATATCTGAGCATTCCTGAGAGGCCAAGAAAGTGCTGTAGGAAGAAAGTTATATTAGCTCCAGTTACTATTATTGTAAAGAGGACTTTTGCCCAAGTATGGTTGAATGTGTAGCCCGAAAATAATGGGAGTCAGTGAACATATATTCCTATGATGGTGAATAATGCTCCTATTGATAATACATAGTAAAAATGTGCTACCCTACAGTATGTGTCCTGGAGAACAATGTCTAGGGATGGGTTGGCTAAGACAATTCCTGTTAGACCTCCTACTGTGAATAGGAAGATAAAAGCTATAGTATGGCTAGTGATTATTTAATGTTGCCTCAATGAAGGGTTGCTAGTTAGCTAAATACTTTTATTCCTGTAGGATATGACAATAATTCTAGCAGTTGATGTAAAACATGCTCATGTATCAACATCTGTTGATACAGATTACTGTTAATATATGATGGGCTCATATTATAAAACCTAGGAATCAAATAAATATTATGACTCACACTATTCCTATATATCCAAAAGGTTCTTTTTTCCCCTGAATAATACATAATACTATATGAAATTATTCTAAATCCAGGGAAGACAAGAATATAAACTGTGATATCTGGAGAATCAAAATCAAAATAGGTATTTGTGGGATACCTGGGTGGCTCAGTCAGTTTAGAGTCTGACTTTTGATTTCGGCTCAGGTTGTGATCTCACAGTTGTGAGATTGAGCCCCAAGTCAGCCTCTGTGCTGGACATGGATCCTGCTTAGGATTCTCTCTGTCCCTTTTCCTCTGCTTCTCCTCTGCTTTCTCTCTATCTTAACGACAACAACAACAAAACACACATAGGTATTGGTATCAAATTGGTTGCCACCGCCTCCTCTAGGATCAATGAATGTGGTGGTTAGGTTATGGTCTGTTTGTAATATGGTAATTCAGGAGAAGACTGGATGTGATAGTAATAGCAGGATGGTTGTGGTTAGGAGGGATCCAATGAATAAAGGTGTTGGGTATTGAGATAGCTAGTGGTTTTATATTAATAATTGTGGTAATATGATTGATAGTTCCTAAAATTGAGGATACACATAGATGCAGAGAGAAGATGTTAAGTTGACTGAAGCTTCTATGTGAGCTAGGTTGCTGGCTAGGGGGTACGCTTACTGTTAACTGGTTCCTGTACCTGCTCTGCCTGTTGATGAGGAAGAGCAGAAATGATGGTGGTAATAGTCAAAAGCTCATGTTATTTATTTGGGGGAATGCTGTATTAGGTGCCCTGATTGTTAAGGGGACTAAACCATTTCCAAATTCTCCAATTATTATAGGTAATACTATAAAGAAGATTATCACAAATGCATGGGCAATTATGATTACATTATAAATTAGGTCGTCTCTCAGTAAACTCCAGGTTGGCCAAGTTTCATATGGATTAAAAAGCTTCAGGCAGTTCTTCCTATTTTAGTTCATGCACCAGAGAGTAGGTATAAAGTGCCGATATCTTTATGATTTGTGAAGAATAGTGGGCAGTTTATGAACATAAGTAAAATGACTAAGCATTAACCTCTAAATCTAAAGTCGGAGGTTGAGTCCTTTTTCCCAAGCCCTGTGGTGGATATCCTATTGAACTACAAGTTCAAAGAAGCAGCTTCAATACTGTTGGGCCTCTCCTGCCTTTTCCCCCCCTAGATGGTGGGAGATGTAAACTGAAGCCAATTGATTAGGGTATTAGCCGCCAACTAAAATTTCATGGGGTGAAATCTAGCAAGGTTTTAGCTTAAAGAATTTGATTCACATTCAGTTGATGTAGGATAAAGTTTTATGATCCTTGTACTTTTTAAGGAGTTAAGTGAATATACTTGCTAAGAGCTTTGAAGGTTTTTGGTCTTTTCTAACCTAAATTCCTAGTCCAAGATTGATAGTATTGGTGCAGATGGGAGAACTGTTGTTGATGTTATGATTAGTGGTGTTAAAAGAGTTAATCATTTTGTACTTTCAAATTGTCCTTTATCTTGTTTATTGGTAGAAATATAATTAGTGATGTGAAATTAATTCCATGTAGAAGTACAGATT
>NW_027532594.1:1740686-1743716 GCF_008692635.1 Crocuta crocuta
TCCTGGATAATTACCCGTTTGGACAGGAATCCCGAGAGAAGAGGAAGGCCTACTGAGAGTATGATGGTAAAGATTAATGTAGTGATCAAGGGTATTTTGTTTCATGTATATGAGAGTGATAGTGTTGTGGTGGATGAATTACACATAATATGAATGTGATTGAGTGTCATCATGATGGCATTGTGATAGGTATTATTTATCTCCTGTGGGAAATTGATGAATAGGCTAGGATTTTTCATAGTTGGGCTTGGTTAAGTCCACCTCATCTTCCAATTAGAATTGATGTAATAGCTATGATTAGAATTAAGTTTGGATTAGTGGATGATGAGATTTGGTGTAAGACTGACACTGGTGTAGGCTTTTGTCATATTAATAAGATTAACATGAGGATAATAGAATTCCTTGTGTTACTTCAAATTAAAAAAGTTTTCTTAATGTTTACTTATTTTTGAGAGAGAGAGAGAGAGTAGGGGAGGGGCAGAGAGAGAGGGAGACACAGAATCTGAAGCAGGCTCCAGGCTCAGAGCTATTCGCACAGAGCCTGATGAGGGGCTTGAACTCACGAATGGTAAGATCATGATCTGAGCCTAAATCAACACTTAACTGAGCCACCCAGTCACTCCTCTTGTGTTACTTCAGGTACTAAGAAGTGGAAAGGGGGAAGTCCAAGTTTTATAATGAGAGCTATTGCTACAGTGGCAGATGGATGCTGTGGGATTAAAGATTTTTGTAATTGTTCATTGTCCATAGTATATTAAGTTAATGGCCATTATGAAGTATTGATGTGGTTGCTTGTGTTAGGAAATATTTAGTAGATGCTTCTATGTCTCAGGGGTTAATTGTTTAATTCTTTGGAGTAGGTTTGATTCCCATAATTCCAGAAATAAGGTCAGAACCTCTATTATTTACATTTACTCTGTCAAGGAAACTCTTTGTCAGACATATTTTTGGAATTATGGTGTAATTCCTGATGTAATTATAGGTAATGATATATATCACATACAAAGAGCTAATGTAGTGATAGAAAGTTTTTATTTATTTTTTTTTAACAAGAGATGTACTGGTTAGTTGTATTGGAATTGTGCATAAGATACCCGGATTCATGGAAAGGTAATGGTTATTAGCAGGGTTTTGACAGTGAAATTAACTGTATACAGTTCTGGCATGTAGGGGCTGTGAAGTGCTTCTAGGAATATGATTGTTGTGAAAATATTTATTAGGTTGATTTTAGCCTATTCTGCTAGGAAAAATAGGGCAAATGGGCCTTCTGCATATTCAGTGCTGAAGCCAGTGACTGGTTGAGATTCTCCTTCTGTTCGGTTAAATGATACTCCATTGGTTTCTGATAGGGTTGAAATAAATCATATAATGGCTAGTAGTCATGATAAAAAAAATTAATCATAAGCATTCTTGATTAATGATTTATGTTGATAGTGAAAAACAATTCATTTATTAATAGTACTGATAGCAAGATAATTACTATAGTTACTTCATATATAATTCTCTGGGCTACTGTTCATATAGCTCCAATTAAAGCATATTTGAATTTGAGGCCCATCCAGATCAGAGGATGGAATATATAACTGAGCTTGACATAGCTAGCATGAATGGTACTCCTAGATTTATATTGATTAGTGGATATGGTATAGGCAAGGGAATTTATATTGTTGGCGCTGTGTTGAGGGCTAAGATTGGTTCACTCAGGGATATGGCTACTGATGATGTGAGCATTTCATTGGTTCTTTATTTTATTATTATTTTTAATGTTTATTTATGAGAGAGAAACAGACTGTGAGCAGGGGAGGGGCAGAGACAAAGGGAGACACAGAATTAGAAGCAGGGTTCAGGCTCTGAGCTGGACACAGACCCCAACATGGGGCTCAAACTCACAAACCACGAGATCATGACCTGAGCTGAAGTTGGACACTTAACTAACTGACCCACCCAGGCACCACTCATTAGTTCTTTAATGAATAGTTTTACAGCATCAGCAATGGATTGTAATAAATGATGAGGGCCAACAATGTTTGGTACTTTGCAAAGTCGCATGTATTCTAGCACTTTTCATTTGATTAGTGTGAGGAATGCTATGGTAAGTGGGGTGGGGATAACCGATGAGATAATATTAATTCTAAACATATTATTAGGAAAAGAAATTGAACCCCTTACTATAAGGGCTTAAGTTTTACACAATTACTGGGCTCTGCCCCCCTAACAAACCCTGGTCTTGGGCAGGGCAGATGTAAATTAACTAAATTAAGATTATATAATCTATGAGTTCGAGGGTGCTTCAAACTAATGAAGTAGGTAGGCTTCAGTTTTCTTGTCCTTTCATATTGGGAGAAATTTATAATAGAAAGGAACTAACCTGGGTCACTTCTGGTCTGAGCTCAGATCATGTAGGATTTTAATCATTGAATAGATTAGCTATTAATAGTGGTTGCACCTTTGGATGTCCTGATACAACTGATAAACCCTATTGTTGATATGAACCCTATAATAGGATTGCATTGTTATCTGAAAATAACTTGTTCTGTTGATCAATATCTTGCATCAATAAGTGATGTAATATTTTGATTAGTGAGTCTAGATTTTCGTCACACAAAGTTTATTTTGTTCTTTAAGGTCACTTTAACCACTTAAAGTCTTATTATCCTTTATCACCTGATACTGTTCTATAGATCCCTTATTTTCACTTAAAAATTTTTTTAATTTTTATTTATCTTTGAGAGAGAGAGAACGTGAGCAGGGGAGGATCAGAGAGAGAGAGGGGGAGAGACAGAATCCAAAGACAGGCTCCAGGCTCTGAGCTAGCTGTCAACACAGAGCCTGACGCAGGGCTTGAACCCACAAACTGTAAGATCATGACCTGAGCCAAAGTCGGATGCTCAACCTACTAAGCCACCCAGGTGCCCCTATTTTCACTTTTTAAAATTCTTTTTTCCTTTTACTGATCTGTTTGCATTAGTTCTACTGTCCTGTCTTCCACGTCACTGACTCTTGTCCGCTTCATCTAGTCTGCTATTGAAC